>NW_028221568.1:0-77785 GCF_014529385.1 Adiantum capillus-veneris
CCCACCTCAAGCTCAACCCAAGCTTACTTAAGGTCAAAGGACACTTTACCACACATTTTCATTTGGAGTCTTCAATGAAGCTAACCCTAAGGTCTTTATGCTCCATTGGTTACCTGCTCTTTGATAGACCATCTCCCTTTGGGCCCCTTTTACCATTGGCCCCGTGTTGAGATAGATCTATAAGAACATACCTATATCTTAACACTTGTTCCCCGTTTATTCTCCCACATTAAGTGATCAATTTAATATGAGAAAATCATTTGGGTTAGTTAGATATTAGATTTTATGACACCACAAGATGGAAAGGGGAAGTCGAAAAACCACTAGCACACTCAGTGAATGCCTCTCTATAGCCCACTGATCTCACAACACCCCTATTCCCTAGTAAACACACACCTAGGCACCCTATCTGCAAATGACTACTGCCCTGGCCCATACCCAACCAGCCCAGAGTGTATGCACTCAAGTGTAAAGTACATCATGATGCATTTCATATATAACCTGGGTACTCCATATCCACACACATGCTCCCCACAATTGGACTGATACACAGATTCTTACCTATATATCTAACATGCACAACACACAATATGCTTTGAAATCCGTGGCATGTACCACGTTTTAAGTAGAGAGTGTCGTCACATTGCATTCAAGTACCTCAAATATGCGACCTCCTTATTAGCACTAGAGCGAGAGGGGAAATTATATATATATTAAGAACTAGGAGAATATGATAATGCAAATCATGCTCGCTTCAATTCAAGCATATACAATGATAGAGTGGCATGAAACAAAATGTTCTCGCTCCTTTGATATAGCACCCTTCATCCATTTATTGCTCTTTCTTCTTCTCCTTTTTGATGCCCGATTTGTCTTCCTTTGTGTGATTTTTGCTTCTTCCTTACTCAGGGCAAGGCCCCTTCTAACTGGCAGAACCTAGATCCACTTTCCTCGCCACTAACAATCCTTAGATCCTCCTCATGCGAGCATATGCTTACTCTATCCCATGCAGCCCTCAACTTCTTTTGCATATAACAACCTACCAACTCCAGTTCAGCAACGCAAAAAAACTCCTATTGGAAAGAGTAATCAATTTGCCTGTTTGGGGTATCACCTCCTCACCGTATGGTACGTGTAGATCTAAAGGACAACCCAATATGCCCCCCTCATTGCAGTTTGGACCTTGCCTCCTTTTCTTTGCAGCGCTACAATATCCTTTCTCAGGGTCTCTCAAACCTGCTCTTGGCACCAACTCCTTCCTTGCCACAGGTTGCGTGGCTCTCCTCTTGTAGCCCCAACCCTTATAAGCACCCAATCGGTGACCTTACATAGAGTCTCGGACCTCCACAATAGTTTCCCCTTTATGCTATCAGCTCTTGGACCTCTTCAATAGCTGACAACGTCCGATCTCTTGCAGCTCCCGTCATTCTCTTTGTTCCTTGGCCCACCGCATCACGTCCTTGACAGGTTCCTGGCCCTCTGAAGTAATGTCCTGAGCTGCTCGTCAGTGGTCCCAGCCTCTCCTCGCTTCACTCACCTGTCGAGCTCGAGCCCCCCCGTCGAACGCCTTATGAAGCCCCTGCACCGCTGGCGGCAGCTGCTGCCACGCCCCAATGTTGTATTGGTCGGGCTCCTCTTCTCTCTTGCTTTTGCATGGACACCCAGGTGGCGCCCTTTCGACTGAGAACATCAGCACCCCCTGCTCTCGGACTCCCATAGAGATGGCGCTTCACCCTTCTCATCACTAGTACCTCTCTCGTCTGCAGCTGGCGACTCTTCCACTCCTGAACAGCAGCTCGTTTTTTTTTTTAGCATGGCTATTTTAAGGAAATATACGTTTTCTGACTTATGGCTTGGACAATGTTCCCGCGAGCGAAGTGTCGATCGCGTCGGGCTTTGCATATCGAAACCCTACAAGCTCTTGAATGACAATAGTCAATACTCCAGCCCCAACAAAAAGAATCCTTTCAAAGGCCATCGACCAATGACATCTCCGCCGGAAAAAAAAACCATGATGGTCGTTGTTGGGCTCGAAAAATCAATGCTTGACCTGCATAATGTCACATCTTGTATACACATCCTGATGATGCTTACTTACCTACCCTGCATCTAGTAGTTGCTCAAGCATTGAGTCATCAGCCTGCTAACTTTCACATAGGTGTCACTCGCTTCTCCTTGGGTCGACAATCTTTGGGTGCACCAACGTCTTCGGTCTTTAGCAACTCCTGTTAACTGACGTTGACTCAGTTAACATTCCCCCCTTCCGATTTTAGTGCCCGTCCTCGGGCAATGTTGAAAAGTGTCCGTGGAGGCTATGGAAGGTTTTTGATTGGTTGTTGATGGGCTAATCATCTTTATTTGACATTGGATTTGTTGATGAGGTTCAATTTGTTGCAGTGTCTTCATTGGTCAAAATATATCTATTGTGAGAGATGATGTTGCATTTGTTCGTTGTAATAGAATAGTGAGGAGGCTTCTGTTTAATTATGAAAAGTATGTACAAGGGAAGTAGAATGGTGAGGTTCTAAATTAGGGTCTAATACCTCGATGACCAAAGGTAAAAAACCTAGTGTAAAAAAAGTACCTTTGGGATACACGCATTATTGGAGTACTTATTAGCATGGGATATATTAATAAATTACACAAGGGATTATTTTCTGATAGATATGGAATTAAAAAGGTAGCAAATATGAAAGGGTAGCATGATGGAACAGTGGTTTTCCTATTGTAGTTCACTCAAGGTGCATAGGTGGAAGCGAGAAAGAGTGTCGAATGCATATGTCCAATGGTGGCACATCCTATTTATGCATACATAGAAATTCATGCAAAACAATATGCTGTGCAAGAAAGATTTTGAGGGGTTCCTCAGAAAGATAGTGTAGATATAAAAGCATATGGCATGGCTTTGCAATCTGGCACCCCTTAAGATCAATGGTTTCGTTGTCGAGGATATGTGCTCTCATCTTAGTGTGCACTGTGCGTGAGTGTTGGACCTACGACACTCCACCATTTGTAAGCTAATAGACTGCGGCTCTTATGCTCATCTCATCTAGCATGAGCGACATGACTTAGATATGCTCTCAACACTTCCAACTTGAGAATAAGCCTCTGGGTGTCTCCTTAGAGGTTTCAGTTGGGTCAGCAGTTGTCTTGAAGTTTTGAAAGCCTTTCTTGCTTGAAGAAGCTGATCCATGAGGGTTTTTTGATGTAGTGGCATATGCTGTCACACCTTCTTTGCTAATCGGTGGAAGTTCCACTTTAGCTTTACCTTTGTCTACAATATTTGTCTTAAATTCTTGTGACTTCCACAACTCTGAATCTAGCATGAATGGTACCTGTAAATGTTGTTGGATACCTCTTGCAAAAGAGAGTATTAGCATTTTATCTTCTTTGTAGGCCTTGTGTTGGTCTAGCTAACCACTGATGTCGAAGGATGACATCTGCAAGCATTTCCTTTGAAGGCTTCACCTGAAACTTTACCTACTCTTCATGATTTTGGATGTTAAGGGTAGCAACCATTTCTTCTTGGCTTGTAGCCTTACCCATGATTTCTTTATTATCTGGCTGGTCTTTAGTAATCTCTACAATACTCAGGATGTTTTCTACAACTATATTGCACTTCGCTTCTTTATCCAATAGAGCATTGCATCTGACACTTGCTCCTTTTGTATTGCTCAGAACTACAACTATTCTCAGTGTTGGTTCTATTGAATATTTTTGTCGTTCTTTTGCCATGGTCTCATCTTGATCTGCTACAGTCGAGAGCGCAGAAGGCCTGCAAAATACGTAAAATAACAAACTACAGACAATAAAGCGATAGATCTGCATACCTGACGCATCCACGAGCACATAATCGACGATATACGAGGACAGAGAGAGATAGAGAGCAATAGAGAGTGAAAGAACACGTGTAGGCGCACTCCTAGAGCGGAGTGCTACGCCGACACGGTGAGAGAGAAGAGGGGAGAGATAAGAAGAGCAACGCAGACACTGGGTGCAATCTCCCCCCGTGCAAGAGTGACCATTTCCCTCTTGCACGTATTTGTTATATAGATTTCTTGAATGGTCAAATTGGTTACAAACTGGCCGGCCAGTCATAAATGCCCAAAGCTCATAAAAGAGCACTTGAATAATAAAATGTACATGATATACATATCCATTCGCATAGGCCAAGCTGGGTCTAGTCTTTTCTACCTGTCAGCTGCAATAAATAATAAAATATCAATTCTATAAACATACCTCTCCGTTGGAAAGCAATTGTCCTCAGTTGCGAAGATAAAAATCTGCAAACAATACTTGTCAAAAATAATGATTAGAAATCTGTATCAAATAGTAAAACAAAGTCCATAAAATTAGACAACATTGCTTATGCCTGCCGTCATCCACATACTACCTATTCTAGTGTCCCATACCACTAGAATAAGTAGTATATGTCATACCTTGATGAATCACGATATCATTGGTCACACTCATCATCAATCTCATAATGTCAAATCTCATCACATAAACACTGCCATAATAATCACCACATACCAAATCCCAATCAAATTCCAATTCCATAGTATAAGTCCAAATCCAAATCACTTTCATTATATACCCGGTAACAAAATCATACCAGTTGCAGTGGTGGCCAACCACTGCAGCATGATTTTGTGAGTGGTGTTGCCTAAAACGACGAATCTACACCAATAAGACGTGCTGCCTAAATCGGCTAATCTACACTAATGCTGCCTAAATTTGTGAATCTACATTTGATACTATTTAAAAATCATGAATCTGCAATTTATCAATGTGCTGCCTAAATCGGCGAATCTGCAAAAAGATGATTATCTACACACTGCCTAAACCGGCGAATCTGTGTGTTTGTGACCAATGGACTAGGCGAGACATAAAAATATAACATTTATCACAGGTGTAACATCAATGTGGAGTGTTTTGAGTAGGAGGGTACTTACAAACTGTTGTTTACTATCCCAGAGTACCTTAGCTCACATGAGTAGCTGCATAGCTAAATTATCTCAATGAAAATCCCAGGAGGGTATACTGTATTTGAAAATATATATACCATTGTTGGCGCATGGAAACGGGTACAAGTGCTGCAACTAGCAAACTTACACCAAAGTATAGCTAAAAGTTTCAAAATGTGTTAGCGTGAGGTTAATAATTGGTCATGAACTTGCAATGATAACTATAGAAGGGATTAGTAGACAATTAAGACAAATGTGAGGCAACTGAATGGAAAGGAAATTTTTGCAGTTCTAATGAAATAGCATAGGTCAACTAGTGTCACTAACCAAAAAATACAAGAACGAAGTGCAAGTTATTGTAGAGCAACTTGTGCTTAGGCAGTTGTAGACAAGAAAGTTAGCATACTTAACAAATGAAGTGCTTATTAAGAGTTTAGGCTAGATAGTACCTTTTAAGTCCACCAGTCTTGGTTCTTTCTATACAAATGTAGACCGTGACATATAAAAGTAGGAAAGGACTTATCTTGCTCGACAGGGTGGTCTATGGTACTGGGCAAGGATTGAGGTTGAAAAGTTAGCAGTGTCACTACTTGTATCTTTTGAATCGTGAAATAAATAATGACAATTGTGTATACTTTGGCAAGCTCTATCAAAGCAATCCATTGAAATTTAGAAATATAACAATGTTAAGAAGTTTTGGACTATCATTTGTAACAAAATGTAATAGAAAATGAGTATTTGTGCCCATCAAAGATAATAACTTTACGTTTAAAAGCTTTAGTAAAGCCTTACCATGGTCATATTTGATCGTTATTTCATTTCAAATTATTGTTTTTTGTTGAAGGTCAGCAAATATGTTGTGATATACCATATAGACTCACTAGAACAAACAATTAGAACTTACCAAGGACTAGAAAATGGTGTTCAATTTGTGACTACTTTCACTAGGAAATCTTGAATATTACAGCTTGAGAGTATGCAAAGACAAAACAAAATCACAACAACGACATACTAATAAGATTTATTTATTATTATTTTTGTTAGATCTGGGTGAGCACGGATAGCCGAATAACAAGTCGAGTATCCCTCGAGACGAGACATGATAAGTCTCATTGTAATCTGCAAAGCGATACCAAATGAAACATGATTTCTTGCCTTATGGGGGCAATCTACCAGAGATTTTTCCTACCTTTCGTTAGCAACAGATACACATGATTGACAAGAAGGCTTTTCAATGGTCAAATTGCATTGATCGTAAACCTACACGAGTATATTGGGTCTTGTACAAAGCTTGTGGGCGTGTAGGTAAGAGAGAGGGTAATTGGTTATGCATCATCAATGTGGAGAGAGAGATAGAGAAAGAAATTAAATGAAATGTTATATTAATAGGCTTCAAAATGCCAAAATTTCCTCTGAGTCCAAGCTGATACAATCCTTGTGGATCTAAAACAATGTTTGGGTACTAAAATAAATGAAGTAAATTGAAAAACTTAAATGAAAAAAGAAAAAAAAAACCTGAAAACATCACACACATAAAATCTTCATCATCATTGTTGATGACTGAGGATAAATGGCATCGGGTGTTGTGCAAGAAAGTAGTGCATTGCTCGCTGAAGAACGTCATCAATGCTTCCTGTTGTAGTAAATACAATATAGCATCCAGGCGAAATGTTGTTGAAGTGAGCACATGATCATGAGATAAAGGAGAAAGTCTGCTTGGAGTAGATCTCGCTTCATGGTCACGACCACCTCACAGTGCATGCTACACGCGCTTATGATATTGAGCTTTAATGAATGAGAGAGAAAACCATAAGTATTGTATCTGTTTGGTTTACATTTCATCCCTCTAGTTACATGGAATAACAGATCGATGCAAGCAGAAGGCAATTGGATGAGGGAATCTGTTTCATCAACGATGATTGTTACAGGTGTCAGCAGTTTTCCTTCAGAGAGAGCAAGATGAACTGTACTGCCTTGCACTCTTCCTGTGGATCCCTGGCCGGCCTAAGGAGGTTGGGGCATGGGAGTTTCAAGGTATTCCAAAAGCAGGCCCAAAGAGTTTGGTCATCCCAGCTGTCATTAACACCTTCCAAGCCAAAACCTAAGTACACGGAGGGGGGGTGACCGAGCGAGAGTTGTTGTGGGGGGGGTGGTTGTGCATGAGAATGCGGTAGAGGGAGAGCAGAAAGAGAAATAGATAGGCGTGTGTGGCTATGCTTCTACGGCTCCAAGCTTGCATGGCGGCTTGAGGGAGAGGGCATGCTTTGTGCAACTGATGAGCGTCGTATGTGGCTGGAAAACCGCAGGAGAAAGAAGCAATGATAGAGAAAGTAAGAGAGAGAGAGAGTGTAAAAGAAAAAACTGGGCTGAGTAGCCAATACAGTAAGAGTGCCACAATGCAATACAACTATTTGGGGTGGTGGTTAATGCAATACAACTGCATAGCGTGTGTGAGACACTGGTTGGGTTGGTGGGAAAGGGGCCATGCGAAGGGTAGGGGCACTATTTGATAATGACTGCCATGCTCTCAAGACCCACCATTTTATGAGGCTGCATGGCGGCTGGCCGAACAGGAGCCCTGAGAATGAGAGAAAGAGCGTGCGAACTTCGATTGGGTGAGAGAGAGTGTAAGAAACACTGGTTGACTAAGAGCAGGCAAAGAAAGATAGCGGTTGGTTGAGAGTGATACCTGTGGCTGCATGGGGAAAGTTGCGAGGGAGAGAGTAAGAGAGAGAGAGAGAAAAGTTTGTGGTGGCACTGCAGGTATTAGTGGTCACGCTGAGGCTGTAGCGCATGCAATTCTTGCAAAACGCCATTAGTGAAATAATATTAAAGCGTGCAAGCCAACTAAAATAATGGGAGGTGAAGTTTGACAACTCCAAACCGTAGGTTTAGTGCTCCACACACTAATGGAAGGATGAGGTTCGTGCATGGCAGCTTACGGAGGTCACTGGTTGTTGACGACTACTACCAGGCTTGGCTTGTGCGGTACTCTAGTAAGGCCAACCTCCAATAATTGCAACGAGTGAACACCTCTATTCTTCCTCGAGCAATGGCAACCAAGGCAGTCGCATATGGGGTTTTTCCACAACAGGCATGCGTTGATTCCTGCTAACGATTATGATTATAACTCTCTCCTCTTCATCATCCCGGGCTCAAGTCTAAACACAACATCAAAAGTTCACTTGGAATTCTTAATCTTCTGATCCGGTATTCTTGTCTAAGCCGTTTAACCTTTGTAAAAGCTTAAAATGTTGCCTCGTAATCCTATAATGTAAACTGTCGCTAAGCCCTCTCGAGTAAGATTCTTCTCTCTTTAATATCGACCTACTAAAGGCTATGTATTACTCCTCTTTGTCGTCACTAATCATCTCGACATGATTTTTAGTTTAATCCATGTTTTTTTTTTTGTGTTTAATTAACACAATATTTACATTAACAAGCACTAAATTATGGTGATAAAGAAAGGACTCTCTTAAATTTCGACCAAAAAACATTAATTGTATCATGCAATCAACATTAAGTGAAGCAATTAGCAAAATCTGCAAACATAAGAAAGAAAAACCACTTAGCTATTGCTTCTCAGATTGTTCAGTCTAGGAGCATAGCCTCGGCTCTGATACCACTGCTACAGTCGGGAGCGTGGAAGGCCTGCAAAATACGTAAAATAACACACCACAGACAATAAAGCGATAGATCTGCATACCTCACGCATCCACGAGCACATAATCGATGATATACGTGGACAGAGAGATAGAGAGCGATAGAGAGTGAAAGAACACGTGTAGGCGCACCTCCTAGAGCGGAGTGCTATGCCGGCACGGTGAGAGAGAAGAGGGGAGAGATAAGAAGAGCAACACAGACACTGGGTGCAATCTCCCCCCGTGCAAGAGTGACCATTTCCCTCTTGCACGTATTTGTTTTATAGATTTCTTGAATGGTCAAATTGGTTACAAACTGGCCTGCCGGTCATAAATGGCCAAAGCTCATAAAAGATCACTTGAATAATAAAATGTACATGATATACATATCCATTCGCATAGGCCAAGCTGGGTCTAGTCTTTTCTACCTGTCAGCTGCAATAAATAATAATATATCAATTCTATAACATGATCTAATTGTGTCTCTGTGGAGGGTGACTTGAGACTCTGATTTCCAATCTGATTTACATCAGCTGAGTTGACTGGCAATGTTTGGATCTTTGGACTTCCTATTGCTTCTTGGTTTTCTGCAACTCTGTTCTTCTTAACTTCTGGCTTTGATGGCATTCTTTGCTCAATAGCTTCCGTGGTTGCTCTTTGCTCTGTTTGATCTGCACTTGATATTGCCTGATTTTCTTTAAGCTCTTCTGAAGTTTTGATTGATGGAGATGAATCATCTTCAATAGGATTTGCTTTGATATAAGTCTCCATTTTAACTGTGTATGAGAACTTTGTATTGTCATCCACGAGTGGCCATTCTTGGTCTTCATTCTTTGTTGTCTCTGATGACTCCGTCATGTTTACATTCTATATCTCTAACATCTTCTGCGCTATTGCATTCCCATTATGATATGGTCTGGCATATCTTTTGTTGTGGTCATGTGACATTGAGCTATGATGATCTGTGAACTTACTTTCAATGGTGGTAGAGATGATTCCCCAGCATTCCCCTCGTTTGTCTCCATATATGCACACAAATTCAGGAGAATCTTCCAGTTGTGCTTGGCCACATCTTTTCCAAGTGCGAAAGGACATGAGGTTCTTGTCTAGCTTTATGTCTCTTGACAGCTTTTCTTCCTTTTCACCAACAATGTTTCACTTGATTGTCTCAAGATTTGTGTTTGAATTGACTGCTTGTTGTTGTGCTTGTGTGTCCTTTGCTGAGCTTTATCTACATTCTCTTTGCTTTGACCATGTGCTTCTGTTGATGTTGACTCCATTGGTTGTAATATTGCAAGTTTCTGCGATTGTTGAGCATTGTCTACTTGCATCTAAGTAAATCTTGATCTTAATAGATCCATTGTACTTTCTGGAAGAATCTGTCTCTTCGGAGGAGATTTTGGTGGTGACCTTTGTGTAGCTTTCTGGACTTTTGCTCCCATTGACTTTGACTATTTTGTACCTGTTTTGGCAGCTTGAGGCTTTGCATCATCTTCAGATAGTCTTTGACTTCATTCTTACCATCCATAGAGGGCGTACACCTATTCGTCAAAATGTTAATCCCCTCCATAAGCTCATGGAAAATAAAGAGGCCCGTCTACACCCCATTATCTTCCTAATGGACCCAGATTTCATCAAAATCTGCAGATAAATTCCTCTATGAAGCTCATCAAGGACAGAAGTTTCAACTGATCTCCACAAATCAAAGTCAAAAACCGACAAAGTCCATAGTGTTCAAACAGCTACATGTGACCAAGCTCACATATGCATATCAAGATGCGCATGGTTACGAATATCAGCAAGATCATGACCTTGTGTAAACCTATGTGTAAGAGTGGTCAAAGCATGCACTTTTCTCCCAAAAAGGAGGTGGAAAGTTTTAGGATTTTCGGCCTTCCATAACTCCACATATGATCTCCGATATGAGTGGAGATCGTAGATCTGCAATCTACGCATCGAGCTCTTTCCATAGATATGCTACATGATATGGTTTTACTCGCTAGATTTTAAATTTCATTTTGGGGAAAATTTTTGAATTCAAATAAACTAGCCGTTTTTCTTGTTTGAATTCAAAAGTTGTCTTTTGACTACTTTCTTAATACTAAAGGTTGACTTCCTTAAACTGCCAAATAAAGAGGCCCTCATAGCCCTCATTCTCTTCTTAATGCAATTGGAAACTTCCAACAACCATATGATCTTTCAATGGTTTCTACCTTGAAGGGGATTGTTGATTAGAGGCTTTAGGGCTTCTAACTGGGGTAGCATTTCTTGGTACATAAAAGGAGCTTGATGGATTTACAGCTCCCCCCTTCTTAGGGTGATCACTTTAGCCTGCTTCATTGTAAGAGTTCAAAACTATTTGGCTCTGATTTAGTCTCACCTTTTGAGATTGTGAAGCTACACTTTGGGTAGCAATGTTGATGTTTGGCATTTGTAAACCTTCTACATAGTTTTCTATGTATCTTCTTGAAACATGACAAATTATTTCTCAAGTTAAGCTGTAAATAGCATTATCCTTGCCCTGATATTGTCTATCCCATGGGTCTCCTATGATATGAGCTTCTATGATTTCAAGACCCAAGGCATCATAGATGCTTGTTAAATGAGTCAAGGTCCGTTAACAAAAGCTGCTAAATACTGAAGAAGTAGGAATGCACATCAAAGATCAAAGTGAAGAATTAGTAAAGATTGGAGTTACACATTTTTCACGTTTTCCCAAAATGGTCACGTATTGTAAATTCCCGGTTTATTTCAAGCCATTGTAATAATTCTAATGTGTTACGGGCTCAATGGGAGTTCCAAGCTGTAAAGAATAGGTCAATTACTATGCCTAGGTTGCAGATCTAGTAAGTGGTGGAGCCGTAAAGGCCTTGGGTGCCCGGATTTTGCATATTTTTACCCTAGGTATATAAGGTAGTGTGTAAAAAAAATTAGGGTTCTCAAGCTCATTTGTTGAGAGCACTCTTTGGTGAGAGCTCTTGAGGTGTGTGGCTATGGATTCCTTGAGCTTCTCCTAGCTCATGAGACTTGATCAATACTAATCAATGATTCATTCTCTTTCACTATGCCTCTATTATGCTTCTTATGATTTCCTATGATGCTTAGATTAGCTAGATCTTAACTAATTAGTGATTAATCCCTCTCTAATATTGTGTAATTGCCCTCTTTTTCTTGTGTGTGCATGTAGGTTTGATTGGAGTGTGGTGCTCGATAGATCTACGTGTGTGTGCTTGCAATTAGTGTGTTGCATGATAGGATTAGTGTTGTGTGTGTCTTGCAATCGTACTGTGTGTGATTGGGTTGATTAGAGGTGAAAAGAAGTGGATATGGAGATTTCCCTTCATTACGGCTTAGCTCCTCCATAGGCCGAGAGCCTCACCTCATAGAGTTAACCATTTGTGTTGCCACGATTAGCTCATTAACCGTGTGAGTATTTCCATGCCCTAGCCGGGTAGCTCATCCCTCCGTATTGACAATTTTGTTGGTCATTGGAGCTATTGCAACGATGGGACCCCCAACATTTGGCACCGCTTCCGGGGAGGATGGCCTACGCTAGTGTAATTGTGGCATAATCAAATGCGTTCCCTCACTAGTTTCACTACTAATTTCACTTATGTGTTTATGTTTTTGTGGATTTTGAATGTGTGTGCATGAAGCATTGTGTTCATAGTTCCCTAATGTGTCATTGTATCTTGCCAATTGTGTATTTATACACTCTAATTTCACACTAACCCCTTCCTAATTTCACTAATTTTTGATAACTTACTAATTTGCTATGAAGGATTAGAGCATTTGACCATTCAATTGATCTTCAAAGAAAGGTAATTAAGGTGGTATTCTCAACCTTCCTAGAATCTAAGGATGTGTAGAATTGTGTAGAAATCCCACCATGATGCAATGTAATTCTATGTTATGTTGATGCAATGCAATGTTGATATTATGGATTGAAAATTTTGCAATTATTCATTTTCACACTGTCATAATGCCAAAAATTTTAAGATTTGGTGGCGTATGATTTGACAAGTTTCAATTGCTAATTGGTGGTTGTAGCTTGCTAATTGGGTGCCTAATTGAGTTGATTGCATGCTTGGATGGTCAATTTCAAGTGTGTGTGTGTGTACTAAAATCAAGTGTGTGTGCATTTTAATTGAGTGTGTGTATGCTAATTTTAGGTGTGTGTGCACTATTTTGCCCATGTTTGTGCACATATAAATCAATGTGTGAGTTACAATTTATCAATTGTGATGATTGATTTGTGTTGTGCTGATGCGCAACTAATGATTTGTGAAGTCACATTGCAAATTTGACAAATTTAATCCTTTTGTGTGCGCACCTAAAGATTGGTAAAAAGTGCCAATTTTTTAGTGTGTGTGTCCCTAAAAAAGTGTTTAATTTGCATGATTGATTCATATTTTGATTGCATAATTGATGTGTGTAATGATTAATTTCTACGTTTTTGTGCTCAAAACAGTGATTTACACACTCTAATTGTCTAGTCTTGATTTTATTGATAAAATTATTAGGTAATTGAATTGATGTCAGTTGCGTTATTTTATTTGTCTACACTATTCCTCAATGTATGGAGAATTTGTATAATTTTTTTGGGTATTTTTTGGATAATTTTTGTTATTTTTTGGTTAATTCTAATTTGATTTTACGATCTTTTAGAGCTAGTTCATGTGTGTATATTTACGACATCTTTTGTTCGCGTATGTGCCCCCCGTGGCCGAGTTTTGAGAGTTTTCCTATTTTCGGGGACCGTGGACAGTATCGCGTTTGGTAAAAACTTCTATTTTGGTATGTTTTTGCGTGTTGTCAATGCTTGATTGTGAATGACAATAATTTTCTAAGATTCCTATAAAAAAAATGGATTTTTTTGGTAAATTTTGGGATTTTCTGGCAATTTTTGGAGTTTTGGCTAATTTTCGGCCTATTTTTGGTATTTTTGCATGTTCGAGAATAAAAAAATAAATAATAAAAAAGGACCGGTTTCAAGGTCAACGCTGTGCCTTTCGGCGCATAAAAATTTTTCGTCGACTAGATCTTTACGGTCGGTTGCGATAGTTTTTGTCGACAATAAGATTCTCTTTCTTCTTCTTTTGCCTTATCTGTGTGAACCCACCCTCCCCCTCACACTGCCATCCACTCACTCTCTCTTTAACTCTCCTCTGCCCCACATGCGTGCCTTCACTCCTCTGCTGAGCCTCGTACTGTGTGCCAGACCCCATCCAATGCTTGAAAAAAAACTTTTTCCCGAAAACTTGGCAAACCTACATATGTGAAACAACAGAGCTAAATAGACAAAACTTGAAGGTTTTTACACCGAATTACACTATTTTTTCAAACAATTGTAGGTTTTCTCACCTTCAAATACAAAATTCGGGAAATTCCAAAATTTGTAGGTGGGATAATGAGAATACACTAAAGTGACTAAACTTAGGTTTTTTTCGAGCATTGACACGCACCCACCCCCCCGCTTGGCTGCAGCCAAGTACGAATCCCCTCTTGTCCCGTGCCATGAAGGCCACCCATGTGAACGAAAAAAGAAACGCGCACTGCAGTCTCTCTCTTCTCCCTCCTCTGCATGCATAACCTGGCCCCGCCTTCACTCTCACTGACAAGCCCCGGCTGCCCCGCAATCCATGCTGTCAGTGCACGTCAACCCCCGCCAACTGGAAGTGCACTTCTATCTCACAACAAATGAGTCCAGGTAAATATAAGTTTTATTTTTTGTCTTTGTTTTTTAGTCAATTTAGTCTACTTAAAAAATGAATTAAAACAAATAAAAAATCCAAAAATCCAAATAAAAAAATATTCAAAAAAAAGAGAAAAATTTTAAGAAAAGAGATTTATTAATTAAAAAATCACAAAATGAAAACTAAAATAAAATATTAAAAAAATACAAAAAAAAAGAATAGAAATGATTTTTAAAAAAAATTAAAAATCTATAAAAATTAAAAATAATCAAAAAGGGTTTTAAAAATCACAAAAAATAAAAAAACTTAAAAATCATTCACAAAAAATTACAAAAAAATCATATAAAATAGAAAACTCATAAAAAATCAATAAAAGGGATTAAAAAAATCATAATCTTTTTTAAAGATGTATTATAGATAATGAGTTCACCTTCTTATATTTTGAGCTTTTATTTAAGAAAATCCAAAAATTAACACAATTTTTAGTGTGATTATCGACAAAAGCTTCAAATTTTGACCCAAAAACCAGGAGAATATCAAGTTTTACCTTATTTAAAGCTTTTTTGACCTAGAGCGTGGAGCTCCTGCTTGTTCCAACTTTTGCGTGAAGCCTCTCCGAAGCAAGGTACCATCTGTGTGTCTACTTCTCCTCCCCCGCACCCATGCTCCCACAGCTCGGTAACCGTCAGCCTGCGCGCTGACGGTTCTCGAGCTGTGGAGGCATGGGTGCAAGGGAGGAGGGACAGCTCATTTTTGTATTGAGACTTAACGTAAGGCAAATGAGAGTTAACCTATTGCAGCTTCCCAACCATAAGTGCGCGCACTGACGGTTAAGGAGCTCTGCTTACAGGTTTGTTAACCATCACAACACAGCAATCAGCGCATCAGATTCACAACAACAGCAAGAGACTCTACATAGCTCTGCATAATAGACTCAGCGCAACTTAACGTAGCTCTGTTCAGGCAGCAGATCCGGCCTCAGTGCAACTCTATTCAGGTAGCAGAATTGGACTCAATACAGCAGTTCAGGCGGTTCAGATAGTAGTTCAGGCAGTTCTGTTCAGGCAGCAGTTCAGGCAGTTCAGGCAGTAGAATCGGACCTAGCGCAGCAATTCAGGTTGCAACTCAGTGCAAATTTGGACTACAGATTTGGACAGGTCAACGCAAACCCGTACGACAAATTTGGACTGGAAATCCACAGTTTAGGCGCAAATCCAGACCGCAAATCCGCAAGTTCAGACTGCATACATCATGGAAGCAAACCTGACAGCAATTCGGCAGCAAATCGGGCAAATTCTCGTACATTGGTGTTTCGCATGAAATGGGTGTGTTTGCCATGAAATGGGTACATGGGTGTTTGCCATGAAATGCATTAAACTATGTACATGTGTGTTTAGCATGAAATGCAACCGCATTAACAAGTGGTTAAGTGGCACTTTGTCATGGGTTAGTTTTGTTTTTAGATGTAGATATTTCAGCTGACTTTTTTGACGGCCATGTTAATCTTGTTGTGCTTTTTTATGATAATGTAGAAATTCATGGATCCCAAAAGACGAGGCAACAAGTCAATCAAGAGAACATTTGATTCTCCATGCATGACCTTGAGATCCGGTCTTTCCAATAGAAGGCATCCAATCGATCAAGAGGCATCCAATCCATTCAAACGAGGGGGAAAGAGACGTAGAAAATGCATCTTTGATGATGACGAAGCTGCTGTGGAGGAAGGTTCTAACCATTTGGAGAGTGAGGATGTTGTAAGAGGAGATGAGCCTTGAGAGTTGATAGTGGAGGTTGAAACAGGTGAGGATGCTGAAGATGAGAATTTAACGGAGTCTCATGGGATTGGTGAGGAGGATGTGGCCCAACATTCTCGACAAGAAAATCTTGTTGGGGATTATGAAGGATGTGTTAAATCAATTTTACTTAAAACAAAGAAGCAGCCCTCCAGTTATACATGTATGTCGTTTGGTGGCTCATGAAGCTGTACAAGTGGCTACAAATTCTGCATCTTGGTTAATTCCTAGTTTTGACAATGTTGCTTACTTGGATACAATGGGATCTTTTTCATATCGATGAAAGATTCTTTCAGCTATTAACATGCCTGTCACTCCTCTTGTGGAAGGTAGTTGGGATCCTTTTTGGCAAGTAAGGAGTGTTTCATTTGATAATCAGCTCAATAAGGAGTGGCAAGATCTTTGAGGGCATCAATTTTTGGTATGGGATGGAAACCATCGGCTAAAAACATGGACGCGGAGCATAAAAGAAGGTAAGAAGTAAAAGAGACGTAAGAAAATGCATCTTTGATGATGACGAAGCTGCTGTGGAGGAAGGTTCTAACCATTTGGAGAGTGAGGATGTTGTAAGAGGAGATGAGCCTTGAGAGTTGATAGTGGAGGTTGAAGCAGGTGAGGATGTTGAGGATGAGAATTTAACGGAGTCTCATGGGATTGGTGAGGAGGATGTGGCCCAACATTCTCGACAAGAAAATCTTGTTGGGGATTATGAAGGATATGTTAAATCAATTTTACTTAAAACAAAGAAGCAACCCTCCAGTTATACGTGTATGTCATTTGGTGGCTCATGAAGCTGTACGAGTGGCTACAAATTCTGCATCTTGGTTAATTCCTAGTTTTGACAATGTTGCTTACTTGGATACAATGGGATCTTTTTCATATCGATGAAAGATTCTTTCAGCTCTTAACATGCCTGTCACTCCTCTTGTGGAAGGTAGTTGGGATCCTATTTGGCAAGTAAGGAGTGTTGCATTTGATAATCAGCTCAATAAGGAGTGGCAAGATCTTTGCGGGCATCAGTTTTTGGCATGGGATGGAAACCATCGGCTAAAAACATGGACGCGGAGCATAAAAGAAGGTAAGAAGTAAAAGAGACGTAGAAAATGCATCTTTGATGATGACGAAGCTGCTGTGGAGGAAGGTTCTAACCATTTGGAGAGTGAGGATGTTGTAAGAGGAGATGAGCCTTGAGAGTTGATAGTGGAGGTTGAAACAGGTGAGGATGCTGAAGATGAGAATTTAACGGAGTCTCATGGGATTGGTGAGGAGGATGTGGCCCAGCATTCTCAACAAGAAAATCTTGTTGGGGATTATGAAGGATGTGTTAAATCTATTTTACTTAAAACAAAGACGCAACCCTCTAGTTATACCTGTATGTCATTTGGTGGCTCATGAAGCTGTACGAGTGGCTACAAATTCTGCATCTTGGTTAATTCCTAGTTTTGACAATGTTGCTTACTTGGATACAATGGGATCTTTTTCATATCGATGAAAGATTCTTTCAGCTCTTAACATGCATGTCACTCCTCTTGTGGAAGGTAGTTGGGATCCTATTTGGCAAGTAAGGAGTGTTGCATTTGATAATCAGCTCAATAAGGAGTGGCAAGATCTTTGAGGGCATCAGTTTTTGGTATGGGATGGAAACCATCAACTAAAAACATGGACGCGGCGCATAAAAGAGAGTTAAATTTTACTTGAGCATATAATTTTAACATGAACGGTATATGAATATACTTATATAATATGGTGTTTAAGTTTTTGATATATTTTTTGTTTATAATGAAGGAAAAAGTGTATATTGGAGATGATGAGTCTTACAAAGGCCAAAGATCCAGTTTTTCCTCACTTTGGTGATGTGAAGCACTTTAGGGCTTATATTAGAAAAGAAGTTTACTGGCCTCACATGCATGATGAAGCTTTGTTGATAATAAGAAGGTTGGAGGTTGAAGATTTCAAATTGCGAGATGGATTCGAAGCTTTTTTCAAGGTTGTTTTCTAAACCGGTCACTTTTTCCTAATAAATGTAAATTATGTTGCATTGTTTTATGATTTGAATGACTACCATAGGTGCAATTAAGAAATCATGGCTTACAAGATTTTCCTCAACTTATAGGAGATGTTAAAAGTGCCAGGGACACTTCCAAAATGCCAGAGCTACAAGAGTCTTGTAAAAGGATTTTATACAGGTGAAATCACATGAACCAACAGTGTCATTGGCTTTTATTGAAATTATTTTGTTCAAGAGACTAAATGTTGTTATGGATGTGTGAATGTGTTTTAAATGGTACACTTGCTACTATGCCTATGGTTACTGAAGATTGGTCAAGCTAGAGGATGAAAATACCATGTATCCCAGTTCTATGGTATAGGAGGGTATTTCTATGCGGGAGTGTAGAATTTGCCCATAGTGGTTGGACTACCCTTTGAGGGTGATCCCAAAGCAAGAACTAGACTTACATGCAAGTAAGTATAACACTTTTTTTAAAACATCAAGTTAATTCTAAGCAAAGTTGAGTTTGTTATTCTCATATTCAATTTCTTTATTCTCATATTATTATGTTCATCTATTATAATATTCAATTTCTCTATTATCATTCAAGTCCACTAGCCTTGCACTCGTTAGCATTTGATCTCTCTCTCTCTCTTATGCATGAAAAAATGCACAAGAAAGTATGTTCTATTTTTTATAAATGACTCAAGTTTGTAAATGCTAGATTAATTTTCATTATATCATTCAACTTTTCTTTTGGTAGAGTTTTTGAAAGAGAAAAAATACAAATATAAAAACCAATCTGTTTCTTTCGAGCACTTAGAAGACATGGATCACAATCATGACTTGACTATGGATGGGGGCTCACAAAGAACACAGGAAAGAAATCATTCACTACCTCCTCAAAGAGAGCATCAAAATCATGCAAGTGGGTCAAACATGGTGACCACATCAAAACAACCTATGCATTAGGAGGGCTAAAGATTGACATGCCTAAAGAAAGCAATGAAAAAAGTGTTCAATAGTGGTTGAGTGAGTCATGGAGCGACCAACTTCATCAAGGCGACCAACCTCATGGAATACCGGTAAGTTTCTAATTGTTTTTTTTTTTTTGATAGTTCAAAACAATTCTATGTTGTTTTTAATTAAGATAATTTTTAAATGAAAATTTGTAGGTTTTCAGTTTTTGACTGTGGTAGATGCTCTTCTAGTTGATATGTCTAATTTTGATGATTTTTCCATTCAAAGGTAAAAGAAAGGTTTTGTGGATTGTGTTATCAACATCAATTAAATGTTCAAGGTGGATGGTGTACTAAGCAACAAACGTTTTGTATGTAGCATTAAAATTTTTTGAGCACTCAAAGTCTTGGCTTGTATCACCATTGTGGAGCACCTTGTTGAGAGGTGTTTCGTCTTATCTTTGCGGATTTCCCTACTTCTTTGTTGGTGGATGGTTTAGGCTCAATTCAAGCAGGTTACTCAAAGTTTTTATTTATGTTGTTTGTTTTGATCCATGTTACTTGAAAAAATCATTCTAAACATCTTTTCAAAGGTGAATTAAGTAAAAAAATCCACTATGGAATATATTTTTGCCTTCTCTTGTGCAAGGTGTGATGGATGTAGCGGAACCTTTCTTGGCAGATGAAGGCTTTTTTGTGACTCTATGTCTTGCACAACATATTGGAGAGATTATTACCCATGATATAAAGATTGGGTTACGACTTCATCGTACATGGACTCTCATGTGTAATGGGGGATATAGACACCCAGATACCCTAGAGGAAGTGAATCAAAATACCATGTTGTTGTGAAAGAGTGCATTATTAACTTGATTTTGATTTAAGTGTGTACAATGTATGCTTATATGTAGGTAATTGACCTCATGGTGGGAGGTTTTTGTCGAGCGGATGTTGTTATTCCCACATACAATAGGGAGGCACGGGAGAAAGTCTCTCCTCGCATGTTTCCTGCATCACGAAGATTTTTAATGGAGGAGCATCAAGAATGCACCATTGTTCTTAATATACCTATGAGAGATGGAGCAGAGAGGTCACTGGACTTCTACACACACTCTATTTTTTGTTTCAAGAATGTTGACATAGGACATCTAGGTTTTATTGTGCATGTTCTTGAAGTGACCTTAGTTGCATTGCTTTTGTGAACTATCTACTCTCTCTAACATCCATACCAAACACTAATGCAGACACCTTATTAACCTTTGTTTTGGATACGGATTTCTTTGAATGCTCTCTCTCATCTCTCTCTCTCTCTCTCTCTCTCTCTCTCTCTATCTCTCTCTATCTATCTATCTCTCTCCCTCTCTCCCCCTCTCATAGACTATAATATTTAAAGAGAGTAAGTCTGAATAAGGATTTCTTTGAATTCTCTCTCTCTCTCTCTTCTAACATATTAAAAGAGAGTAAGTTTGAATACGGATTTCTCTAAATGCTCTCTCTCTCTCTCTCTCTCTCTCTCTCTCTCTCTCTCTCTCTCTCTCTCTCTCTCTCTCTCCCTCCTAGAATATTAAAGAGAGTAAGTTTAGGTGTTTAGTTATTCATTGTGAGATGATATTTTCATATTGAATATGTCTTTGTGAATTGCAAAAATGTAAAAGATGTTGAAATAAAATTGAACAACTCTCTATTTTTTGTTACAAGAATATATGTTGACATAGGACATCTAGGGTTTTATTGTGCATGTTCTTGAAGTGATTTTAATTGAGTTGCTTTTGTGAACTATCTACTCTCTCTAGCATCCATATCAAACACTAGTTCAGACACCTTATTAAGATTTATTTTGGATACGGATTTCTTTGAATGCTCTCTCTCTCTCTCTCTCTCTCTCTCTCTCTCTCTCTCTCTCTCTCTCTCTCTCTCTCTCTCTCTCTCTCTCTCTCTCCCCTTTGTATAGCTTAGCATATTAAAAGAGGGTTAGTTTGAATACGGATTTCTCTAAATGTTTTCTCTCTCTCTCTCTCTCTCTCTCTCTCTCTCTCTCTCTCTCTCTCTCTCTCTCTCTCTCTCTCTCTCTCTCTCTCTCAGCTGTTTTTTGACCTAGTAGACAGCAGTCCACTCTTTTGATCATAACTTCTTCATCCGAACTCCGATTTGGGTGATCTATAGCCTCAATCGAAGAGCACGAAGTCCTCTACACATTGATGTAAAGAAATAAATTTTCAGAGTTATGGAAGGCATTTCTATAGCAGAATTTCCGAAGTGAACAGGTTCAACAAAATTGATTCTCATCTCCTATTTTACATACAATGTCTTCCTGCACTCGCAAGGGTTCTTCTTCTTCAACAAGGTCCACAACCATTGTGGAAAATGATCCAAAATCTCCAAGTATGGAGATAGCAACACAACCACCCAACCAACGACATCGGAAACCATGATCATGGCGTACTTGGTATCATTGCAAGAGACCGTAAACAAACAAGGCGAAGACTTACGAGCACTTGCAATGGAGAATGGCACACTAAGGGTACTTGTGGTTGAGAATGAGAATCTCAAGAGGACACTTGAGATGCAAACAACACGTTTGATGCAACTTGAAGAGGAAGTCAAGGAATGTAAACGCTCTCTTGTGGACTTGAATGCTTTGAAGGAGCGAATGAGCAAAGTAGAGCATGACCATGTATTGAAAGAGGAGAAAGTTTACACTATGAGCCGGGATGTATGCGACATGAAAAATGTATGCACAAACAAGTCTTGGGCTGATGTATGTGGTAGCAATGTGGTTTCTAATTCCTCACTCATGCAAGCTATGGTTCAAACAAAGAATGTTGAGAATGTGGATGTGGAGGAGTTGAAGGAACAGGAGCGACGTTCTAAGAACATTTTTATTGGTGGAATTCCCGAAGAGAAGTTAGAGACACCTCCTTCTCTTGCCATTGTTATTGAAGATTTCTTCAAAACCCACTTTGGCATGTCCGGAGTTATGGTCTATGGAGCACATAGAGTGGGGAAGCAAGGATCTCCTCGCTCGGGAGAACGGCCAATTGTATGCACCATTCCGGATGAGACCAAGCGAAAGATTATCCTTGATAATAGCTGGATCTATTTGAGGGATACAAAATGTTTTGTATGTGAAGATCGCACTATTAAGCAACAAAATATGCGTCGCAAGGCATATGAGGAAAAGAATAATAAAAACAAGGAGATCTCTCATGAAGAAAATGTGCCCAAGGAGGAGGCAAGTCTCTAAAGCAAATAGGGATGCGTGACCTATGAGAACGAGTTACAATTGAAAATATGCTTTTGGAATTGTAATGGATACCCATGGAATGCGGGGGTTGGCATTGATGAACTAACAAGCAAAGCCGATGTTGTACTTCTTGTTGAAACTTGGGAGCATGATACACAAAGGATTAACGGCTTGGAGGATTACAATGTACATTCATTGATGTGGTCAAAGAATCTCAAGCAACGAAGAGGACAAGGAGGGTTAGCATGTATGGTTAAGAAAGGATTGGAAGATTTTGTATCAATTGTGAAATATGACAAGTACAAACGTTATGTATGGCTGAAAATTATGACACCAAAAAGAGCACCCATTTTTGTAGCCGGTTGCTACATTCCTCATCATGATTCTCCCTTTTATGCTTGCATGGATAGAGATCAACCATTTTCTGATTTGGAAGAGGACATTGCTTATTTCAAAGGTGAAGGTGATGTTATTGTATTTGGGGATATGAATGCTCGCACAAAAACATTGCAACATGATACTCGACAATTTGATATGCCATACATTTCAAGGGAGTTGGAGGAAGTTCACTTGTATGATCGTACTTCAATGGATGAGAAAGAGCCGGATCACTATGGAAAGTTACTTTCACACATGTGTAATAGCACGAGTATGCTCATTGCCAATGGTGTATCTTTGTGGAGTGGAACCAATGGATTTACATGTAGGAGACATAATGGGGATAGTGTGATTGACTATATGCTACTCTCTGAAGCCATCATGTATCGCATAAAGAGTTTTATGTTTGGTCAATGGACCCCGGAATCCGACCATCGCACCTTATGTATTGACCTTTCATGTGGAGAAGCAACTAAGCATGATAATCTCAGCCAAAGGAAAGAGAAGTTATCACTATGTATGGATTGCAAACGGGCACCAATGTACATTGAAATGGTTGAGCAAAAATTATGGATGACAAAGCTTCAATGTGATGCACCATTGGAAACTAAATGGGAAGCTTTGAAGAAAGCTATTTGTTCTTGTGCGGAAGAATGCTTTGCCATAAAGCATCTCCATGGTATCAACAAAGATAGATCACGCAAAAGGTGGTTTGATAAAGAATGTCAAGATGCTCGAAAGTCCTTGATAAATCTTGATGCAACTATGGACAAAGACAACTATCAAAGTCATTTGCATACATACAAGGCATTGATTCAAAAGAAGAGAAGAAGATGGGAAGTAAAGCAACAAGAATTTCAAGTCCAAGAAAAGGCACATGCATGTGGAAGATTTTGGAGAAACTTGAGAGGCAAGCGGGTTGAGAATTTTGGTAACTTGAGTCTAGTAGATATGTACACACATTTTAGGCAATTATATGAGCAAGCAAATACTGAAAAAATGCCATTTTATGGTTCACTCCCATGTATGCCGTCTTTTTTTATTATTGAGGATGTATGCGGTGGGCTTGAAAAGTTGGCCACTCGCAAAGCGGGAGATCTTCAAGGTATCAAGCCGGAGATGATCAAATGGACGGGAGATTTTACCCATGAGTGGATGTGTGATATGTTTAACCTTCCACTTCAACATGGTATGCCTTATGATTGGAGTACTAATTGGGTTAAGCCTTTGCATAAAGGAGGGGATGTAAAGAATGTAAGCAACTACCGGACTATAATGATTGGGTCTCTTATGGCAAAGTTGTTTGGGTGCATAATGAAGATGAAATTGAGTGATTGGGCTGAAGATAATGACAAGCGTGCAAAGGGACAAGCGGGTTTTCGTCGATGCCATAGCACCATTGATCATCTTGTCACTCTTCGTGTTCTCATGGAGGAAAGTCGGTTGAAAGGCAAGCGATTGTATTGTTGTTTTGTGGACTTTAAGAAAGCCTTTGATATGATTGCACGTAACAATTTGTGGAGAAGGATGGAAGAACTCCAAGTGCCAAGTGAGTTTATGCTTGTGGTTTCTCGAATCTATGAGAAGGTGATTTGTCAATTGCGCATGGGAAGAGAAATTTCAGAAATTTTTATAAGCACTATTGGGGTTAAACAAGGATGTCCATTGTCACCAACTCTCTTTGGTCTATGCATCGATCAATTGGAACAAATGGTACTTGACTTTATGCAAGAAGAAGGCATTGAAGAGGTCACTATTTGCAATGCAGTAATCATGCTTTTGTTGTATGCGGATCATGTAGTGCTTCTAGTACACACTTTAGAAGATGCACAAAAGCTTATGGTTGTCCTTGAGAACTTTTTCTTGCATAGTGGGCTGATTGTAAATGAATCCAAAACAAAGGTTATGCTTGTGAAAACCAACCATAAGGAGAAGCCATGCATTGTGTACAACAACGAGACACTTGAAGTTGTTGAGAGCTTTAAGTACCTTGGCCTTGAGGTTCCATCCAATCACAAGTGGCATGAATGTGCTATGCGTCGTTTGGAAGCGGGAAAGAGAGCATATTATGCATTTGAGAACATGTGTAATGCGGGAAACATCAAGTGTTGGGTTCTCAAGAAGTATCTTTTTGATGCATTGGTGACACCGGTTCTTCTTTATGGAGTTGAAGTGTGGGGCGGAGCATCTCAAAGTCTACTTGGAAAGAGTTTGAGAATGTCCAAAAGCATTTTCTTACAAACTTTCTCCAAGTTAAGACACAAACACCATATATGCTCCTACTTCTTGAGTCGGGATCTCTTCCAATTGAGGTTATGGGCATGGAAAGGGTTGTGGAGTACATGATAAAGATGCGTCAAAACCCCTCACATCGACTTCCTACAATTGCATGGGAAGCAAGCAAAAAAGTTCAAAAGACGCATAAAAGCAAGATCTTGAGCACGGGATGGATGCAAGACATAAAGAAGTGGTTTGGGAGATGGGATGCATTACACTTGCTACATGATGCTTCAATTGACTCTCAAGTGAATGAAGCTTTTCTACAACGCCAATGTATTACGGCTTTGGAGAAATACGGTGGGTCACGCTTCATACATTACACCACCTATATTGCCCCCAACTACAAAACCATGTTCTTCGCTGAGAGAGGAAACCGTAATCACACTTACTTGCTTGAGCCTATTCCCTTGTCCGCGATACGCACTATCGCAGCAATTCGTCTTAGCTCCCATTTCCTTCGATGCAAGATAGGGCGTTGGGGCAATGGAGAAGAGTCAAATCGATTGTGCACATTATGCTCACTGCAAGTTCGAGAGTCTGAGTACCACACACTACTAGAGTGCTCAGCTTTTGATCACATCCGAACTTGCTTCTCTCACATTTTCAGCCATAACTTAGACCTACACACTTTCCTCTCTCAGCCAAAGTGTGGGCTCTCCATTGCGACTCTCATCACTACAATTTTGGAGCATCGAGAGTCACTCATCAGCCATACACATACTACATCACATGTAACTTTGGTCCCATAGGTCATATTTGACCTCCGAGGACGATAATAAAATCTCTCTCTCTCTCTCTCTCTCTCTCTCTCTCTCTCTCTCTCTCTCTCTCTCTCTCTCTCTCTCTCTTCTCTCTCTCTCTCTCTCTCTCTCTCTCTCTCTCTCTCTCTCTCATCTCTGCATGTCTTCTCTAGCCTAGTTTAGCATAGTTTCTTGCAAGCAGGTGAGCGAATGGATTTCTTTTCACCTCTGCTCCATTCATTTATGTCATCTAGGGTGCTTGGAGGGGCAACACATTTCTCATCCCCAAGGTCTTCCAGAATCTATTCCAGGCCACCTTTTCTCTTTAATTTCACTATGTTTACAAAACTCTGCAGGCGGCTATCATCACTGGCGTCTTGCACAGTCAGCCCACTGTCAGTCCAGAAACCTTTCTCTTGAGCACTCCAACGTTCCTCTTGCACACTCCTAACTGTCTCCTTTGAGACGCTTGTTTGATCATCTGTAGGGGACTTGGGTTTGGGATGAGTAATCATGATAAAATCTTCATCATCATCATTTGTTTCTTTACCATCTGCAGAGCAGCCTAGTGCGTTGTCGCATGTTGTGGCATTACATCTTCCCTTTCATGCTCTCTATCCAGCTCATCAGATTCATCATTATAGAGCTTCTCTTCTTTCCTTTGATTGACACGTGTCTTGTCAGGTTCGCATCCTACATCATTGATACCCGTGTATTCCATTCACCCATTAATTTTCATCGATACCATTATGATTGCTTGTATGAATATTGTGACAAGTAGCATTCCATGTATGGTAGGCATCTATATCCTCTAGACATTCATATTGTCTATGCTACTTATGCATCTATATCTTGTAGACATTTATATTGTCTATGCTAACTATGCTAACTACTATACAAAGTGTACTAACCACCATGATCAATATGCTAACTAGCATACAAACTATTTTAACAAGGAAGTGTGAATATAGTGTGTTTGCTAGCTAGTAGAGAATGTTTGATAATTAGAATACATAAAATGTTAATAGGAAAAATTGTTTGTATGCTAATGGTATGCTTATTGTGCTAGTTAGCATACATGCTATGTTAATTAGTATACATGGTATGCTAATTAGCATACATAGTTGTATGCTAATTAGCATACCATGTATGCTAGCATAGATGGTATGCTAACGTGAAGATAAGTTATGCTAATTAACATAACATCTCTGCTAATTATCATACCATCTTTGTTGGTTAGCATACTGTGCATGCTAGCTAAAATACACATTACGATAACTAGCAAAGAGGTATGCTAACTAGCATACACATTATGCTAGCTAGCTCAGAATGTATGCTAACTAGCATAGAGGTATTCTAACGAGCATACACATTATCCTAGCTAGCAGAGAAGGTATGCTAACTAAACTTTGAATGCTTGCTAGCATACTGCGTATGCTAATTATCATATCTTGTTTTCTATTTATCATACTTGCATGCTAGCCATCATACAAAATGTTCTACCTAGCATAGATGTTAATTAGTTAGAGCATTGTGTATGATGGCTAGCATGCAAGTATGATAACTATAAAAAAGGGTATGCTTATGCATGCTAATTAGGATACCTTTTTTCTAATTAGCATACTTGCATGCTAGCCATCATACAGAGTGTTCTAATTAGCATAAAAATTATGCTAGTTAGCATATTAAATATGCTAATTAGCATACCCTATATGTTAATTAACACATTGTGTGTGCTAACTAACATACAGGGTATACTAATTAGCATGTTTAATATGCTAATTAGCATACTTCTTATGCTATTAGCATACCTTGTTCGCTAGTTAGCAAATTGTGCACCAATAAGCATATTTAATATGTTGATTAGCATACTTTGTCTCTAATTGGGAAACTCTTTATGCTAGCATGAATAGTTTGTTAGCTACTAGCATCCATAGTTTGTTAGCTATTAGCATACACAACATGCTAACTAGCATACAAAAAATGCCAACTAGTATTCACAATATGCTAGCTAGGATGACTAGCTGTGCTAACTAGCATACACAGTATGCTTACCACCATGACAATGTATGCTAGTTGTATCTCATAGTATGCTAACTAGCATAACTAGGTTCGCCAACTACCATACACAATATTCTAGACACCATACCTTCTATGCTAACTAGCATACACAGGGCTAGTGTAGGAATCAATGTTGGATAACTGTTCCTTAATATTATCTTACCAGAACTCTGTGTGATTGAAGCTCCTTGCCCTGTGACCTTGCCACACCATTCAGCTGGTATCCTCTACTAGCAGGTGAAAGCTCTACATTCGGTCCCTAGGGAGCATGCAGAAATAAAGCAAATTAGGTGATAGATATGTTCACATGGCATTTTGACCATTGCACTGATTTTGGGTCCTTCTAGTGGTAGACCACATCCAGTACACATGTTGCTTGTTGTCCCATCGCATACCCCTCCTATACACTCTGTAAAAGCGTCCATAGCTATCTTGCATAGGGTAGTGGGGATGAAGGAGACTTGTATCATCCTACTTATTTGCATGAGTAGCTGCAATTGACTATCGCAGGCGTGCACTTTTTCTTCCTGTACCTCCAATTAATCTACAAACCAATCAAAACAGAGGCATAGTAAGTACATAGGATAGTTGTGCACATACTCAAGACATAAGGTTCAATCACAAAAACCATCGGTACTTATACGAAGACAGGTTATGTCAATATCAACAATAGTGGGGGTGTCCTCCACTGTGAGGAAACCCCAAACCATCCAGTGTCTCTTATAGTGTCTCAATCTTTACCTTGAGCTCTATTTCTCTCCTTGCATCCACAATGTCAATGAGGCCTAAACACCGCAATTTATTCTCAGCATCATGAAGCTTCTGTCTCATAAGAAGTGCTACAGGGCTAATCATATCATGGCTTTCTTTCAGAACCCTAGTAGATTCAAGATCCTAACCTGCATTCTTGAGCTGCTGTTTAGCATCCTGCAGTCAATTTATGAGATGGTCACTTGCACTCATGATGTGCTGCAAATTAGAGAGCCCGAAATATGACAGGCTTGCTATCACTTTGTGAGATTTGTTAATAGAGAGGGGTGTTGCCCTCGCAGCAGAAACAACATTCGGAGCTACTTGGCTAGTGCAATCGTCCTTTGTTTCTACAGAGACTTCCTCTGTTTTTTGACTTCAGGGGTGGGTATTACGCACCCTCCACTTTTCAACATGGGAATCATAGTATCCTTTTTTTAAAAGGTCCTACAAATGTTGGACGGCAAACTCAGCCCAATTAAACTGCATGATTGAGCCACTTGCAATTGCCACTAGACTGAAGTATTTGGCACACCTTGTAGTGAAGCTGAAGTATTTGGTCGTACATGTCGCTACGAATGCTATTGGATTTGAAGTGATATTTGTTGCAATCCTTCACCTCTCTGAATACATTGAACCACTCCAAATCTGTAATCTGCTCCCTCGTCACCAATTTGGGGTGGACACCATCCATGGACAACATTAAACTCTTCTGATGTTACACAAAACTTTTCCTGCAGCTAGTGGGATATTCATCTTGGGAGATTTCCATCGGCCTGCGCACCACACATTTATTATAAGATTAAAACCTTACAGAACCCCACTACAATAGGGCTATCAAGTAATTTCTACACAGGAAATTGTGCTGGCTCTCCTTAGATGCAATCATCTAAGCATGCACCTTGAATGCCTAAGGCAACGCACAAGCACCTGATTAGTGTGAGAGAATCCACAACTAGATTGCAGCTAGGGGCTACTGCAAAAACAAGCTTATAAGCTGAATGCATAGTCGTTTGTGTTGATTGCAGCATATGCTTAGCAACACAATTTTCTCATGGGTGAGAGGATTCACTAATAGATTAGTACGGGGCATGCTGGAGAAATGTGTCATGCTTTGTTTGTTATACAACTTCCAAATGTGGCCCCCTCATTGAAGAGAGAGAGAGAGAGAGAGAGAGAGAGAGAGAGAGATTACCTGAGTCCTGCTTCCCCTTCCCTACATGCTTCGTTTGTTTTACAACTTCCAAATGTGGCCCCCTCATTGAAGAGAGGGACAAAGAGAGAGAGAGAGAGAGAGAGAGAGAGAGAGAGAGAGAGAGAGAGAGAGAGAGAGAGAGAGAGAGAGAGAGAGAGAGAGATAGATTTTATTATCATCCTCGGAGGTCAAATATGACCTATGGGACCAAAGTTACATGTGATGTAGTATGTGTATGGCTGATGAGTGACGCATCTTTATCATGTACTCCACAACCCTTTCCATGCCCATAACCTCAATTGGAAGAGATTCCGACTCAAGAAGTAGGAGCATATATGGGTGTTTGTCTCTTAACTTGGAGAAAGTTTTGTAAGAAATGCTTTTGGACATTCTCAAACTCTTTCAAGTAGACTTTGAGATGATCCCGCCCCACACTTCAACTCCATAAAGAAGAACCGGTGTCACCAATGCATCAAAAAGATACTTCTTGAGAACCCAACACTGGATGTTTCCCGCATTACACATGTTCTCAAATGCATAATATGCTCTCTTTCCCGCTTCCAAACGACGCATAGCACATTCATGCCACTTGTGATTGGATGGAACCTCAAGGCCAAGATACTTAAAGCTCTCAACAACTTCAAGTGTCTCGTTGTTGTACACAATGCATGGCTTCTCCTTATGGTTGGTTTTCACAAGCATAACCTTTGTTTTGGATTCATTTACAATCAGCCCACTATGCAAGCAAAAGTTCTCAAGGACAACCATAAGCTTTTGTGCATCTTCTAAAGTGTGTGCTAGAATCACTACATCATCCGCATACAACAAAAGCATGATTACCGCATTGCAAATAGTGACCTCTTCAATGCCTTCTTCTTGCATAAAGTCAAGTACCATTTGTTCCAATTGATCGATGCATAGACCAAAGAGAGTTGGTGACAATGGACATCGTTGTTTAACCCCAATAGTGCTTACAAAAATGTCTGAAATTTCTCTTCCCATGCGCAATTGACAAATCACCTTCTTGTAGATTCGAGAAACCGTAAGCATAAACTCACTTGGCACTTGGAGTTCTTCCATACTTCTCCACAAATTGTTACGTGGAATCATATCAAAGGCTTTCTTAAAGTCCACAAAACAACAATACAATCGCTTGCCTTTCAACCGACTTTCCTCCATGAGAACACGAAGAGTGACAAGATGATCAATGGTGCTATGGCATCGACGAAAACCCGCTTGTCCCTTTTCACGCTTGTCATTCTCTTCAGCCCAATCACTCAATTTCATCTCCACTATGCACCCAAACAACTTTGCCATAAGAGACCCAATCATTATAGTCCGGTAGTTGCTTACATTCTTTACATCCCCTCCTTTATGCAAAGGCTTAACCCAATTAGTACTCCAATCATAAGGCATACAATGTTGAAGTGCAAGGTTGAACATATCACACATCCACTCATGGGTAAAATCTCCCGTCCATTTGATCATCTCCGGCTTGATACCTTGAAGATCTCCCGCTTTGAGAGTGGCCAACTTTTCAAGCCCACCGCATACATCCTCAATAATAAAAAAAGACGGCATACATGGGAGTGAACCATAAAATGGCATTTTTTCAGTATTTGCTTGCTCATATAATTGCCTAAAATGTGTGTACATATCTACTAGACTCAAGTTACCAAAATTCTCAACCCGCTTGCCTCTCAAGTTTCTCCAAAATCTTCCACATGCATGTGCCTTTTCTTGGACTTGAAATTCTTGTTGCTTTACTTCCCATCTTCTTCTCTTCTTTTGAATCAATGCCTTGTATGTATGCAAATGACTTTGATAGTTGTCTTTGTCCATAGTTGCATCAAGATTTATCAAGGACTTTCGAGCATCTTGACATTCTTTATCAAACCACCTTTTGCGTGATCTATCTTTGTTGATACCATGGAGATGCTTTATGGCAAAGCATTCTTCCGCACAAGAACAAATAGCTTTCTTGAAAGCTTCCCATGTAGTTTCCAATGGTGAATCACATTGAATCTTTGTCATCCATAATTTTTGCTCAACCATTTCAATGTACATTGGTGCCCGTTTGAAATCCATACATAGTGATAACTTCTCTTTCCTCTGGCTGAGATTATCATGCTTAGTTTCTTCTCCACATGAAAGGTCAATACATAAGGTGCAATGGTCGGATTCCGGGGTCCATTGACCAAACATAAAACTCTTTATGCGATACATGATGGCTTCAGAGAGTAGCATATAGTCAATCACACTATCCCCATTATGTCTTCTACATGTAAATCCATTGGTTCCACTCCACAAAGATACACCATTGGCAATGAGCATACTAGTGCTATTACACATGTGTAAAAGTAACTTTCCATAGTGATCCGGCTCTTTCTCATCCATTGAAGTACGATCATACAAGTGAACTTCCTCCAACTCCCTTGAAATGTATGGCATATCAAATTGTTGAGTATCATGTTGCAATGTTTTTGTGCGAGCATTCATATCCCCAAATACAATAACATCACCTTCACCTTTGAAATAAGCAATGTCCTCTTCCAAATCAGAAAATGGTTGATCTCTATCCATGCAAGCATAAAAGGGAGAATCATGATGAGGAATGTAGCAACCGGCTACAAAAATGGGTGCTCTCTTTGGTGTCATAATTTTCAGCCATACATAACGTTTGTACTTGTCATCTTTCACAATTGATACAAAATCTTCCAGTCCTTTCTTAACCATACATGCTAACCCTCCTTGTCCTCTTCGTTGCTTGAGATTATTTGACCACATCAATGAATGTACATTGTAATCCTCCAAGTCGTTAATCCTTGTGTATTATGCTTCCAAGTTTCAACAAGAAGTACAACATCGGCTTTGCTTGTTAGTTCATCAATGCTAACCCCCACATTCCATGGGTATCCATTACAATTCCAAAAGCATATTTTCAATTGTAACTCGGTCTCATAGGTCACGCATCCCTATTTGCTTGAGAGACTTGCCTCCTCCTTGGGCACATTTTCTTCATGAGAGATCTCCTTGTTTTTATTATTCTTTTCCTCATATGCCTTGCGACGCATATTTTGTTGCTTAATAGTGCGATCTTCACATACAAAACATTTTGTATCCCTCAAATAGATCCAACTATTATCAAGGATAATCTTTCGCTTGGTCTCATCCAGAATGGTGCATACAATTGGACGTTCTCCCGAGTGAGGAGATCCTTGCTTCCCCACTCTATGTGCTCCATAGACCATAACTCCGGACATGCCAAAGTGGGTTTTGAAGAAATCTTCAATAACAATGGCAAGAGAAGGAGGTGTCTCTAACTTCTCTTCGGGATTTCCACGAATAACAATGTTCTTGGAACGTCGCTCCCATTCCTTCAACTCCTCCGCATCCACATTCTCAAAATTCTTTGTTTGAACCATAGCTTGCATGAGTGAGGAATTAGAAACCACATTGCTACCACATATATCAGCCCAAGACTTGTTTGTGCATACATTTTTCATGTCGCATACATCCCGGCTCATAGTGTCAAATTTCTCCTCTTTCAATACATGGTCATGCTCTACTTTGCTCATCCGCTCCTTCAAAGCATTCAAGTCCACAAGAGAGTGTTTACATTCCTTGACTTCCTCTTCAAGTTGCATCAAACGTGTTGTTTGCATCTCAAGTGTCCTCTTGAGATTCTCATTCTCAACCACAAGTACCCTTAGTCTTCGCCTTGTTTGTTTACGGTCTCTTGCAATGATACCAAGTACACCGTGATCATGGTTTCCGATGTCGTTGGTGGGGTGGTTGTGTTGCTATCTCCACACTTAGGAGATTTTGGATCATTTTTCACAATGGTTGTGGACCTTGTTGAAGAAGAAGAACCCTTGCGAGTGCCGGAAGACATTGTATGTAAAATAGGAGATGAGAATCAATTTTGTTGAACCTGTTCACTTCAAAAATGCTGCTACAGAAATGCCTTCCATAACTCTGAAAATTTCTGTCTTTACATCAATGCGTAGAGGACTTCGTGCTCTTCGATTGAGGCTATAGATCACCCAAATCGGAGTTCGGATGAAGAAGTTCGGAGAGAGAGAGAGAGAGAGAGAGAGAGAGAGAGAGAGAGATTACCTGAGTCCTGCTTCCCCTTCCCTACATGCATGTACTTTGACATTGGGTATCCTTGGGAATTAGAAGCTTTTAATCTTTTGCAGGGCGGAGGAGAAGCAACAGAACCTTTGGCCCTCGACTTCCTTCTCGGTGGAGTACTGTCAAGATTGCTGTAGGAGGTGGCTGGCTCCAGTGGTGAGCTATCCTCCGCTTGGGCTAACTGCTGGCCTCTAACTGCAGACCTGCTTGTATCTTCTTGCAATCGTTTCCTCCCTCTCTCTGACCTGTGGCCCCTGCGCCGTGCTTCCCTCCATGCTTCATGACTACATCGCTACCTCAACGTAATGACTAAGCTAACTGTAAGAGATTTTGAAAATATTACGATTCATTTTTTTGAAGTCCAAGTATACACTTTGTATAGTGCATGATGGTGGCCCACGCACTTGAAAAAACATGATTGTCCTATCCATGTGTTATGCTTACAAGATGTGCTTGTTGGCATATGTTAAGTAGCACAAAAAGCGCGACACGTTAACATGCTTTCACCCATCCATGTCTTTTGATACCTCTTTGTATGTTTTGCAATTGTCAATTACATACAACACTTCTCTAGTGACCTACTCAAATGTGATGCACATATTCAAGTGCAAATCTGTATTGAGAGTTTTGTTCCTCAAGCCCTTTATGAAGAGAACTGATAATCATTCATCTTGCAACAACTCTTGCACTAGATAGATCTCAATATATTTTTTGAAGCGAAGCAAATCTTCCTTCACTTTTTCATTATCCTTTGGCTTAAAGGCGTAGGTTGGGGAACTTCTATTGTGTTTGATTCCTCTTTTATAGAATTCCTATGCAAACTCTCATAAGAGCTTCTTGATATTTGGGAAATCTCTATTGTTTAATGGGTTGAGCCAAGTCAAGTATGTTCCTTCCAAGTTAATCCAAATCCCTTGTACTAAGTGTGGAAATATGTAATTTGTTCCGCTCTTAAGACTTGATTAAAAAGTGAAACATGTGTGTATGGATCCCTTGACCCATTGTACCTTTGGAAAAATCTTGCCACTTGAGAAGATCGCATCCTCCATGATCTAGCTACCATTCTTATTACTATAGGCTTTCCTAGAATAATATCTCTTGCCTCATATCTACCATTAGGAACTTTGATGCGAGTTCTTTCCGTGTTTCTCTCATCAGGCCTTACATCCCTAGCTTTGGTCTAAGTGTCTAGAACCCTTGTATTATGGATAGTGTCTGGAGCATCACTACCTTTATGTGTGGACATTCAAACCCTGAAATTCAAGGATCCTATCTATCTAGGTACAAAAAAATCTTCCACTCTAGTTCTCACAAGATTTTCTCTTGTGATAGCTGGTCTTGTCTCAAAGACAAATGGTCTATAAGTACCCTGAGTGACATAGCCCTAATGAAGGGGTCCTCCAAAGAAAATATATTTTTTGAGCTCCTTGCGATCTATTGAAGAGTACCTTCATCCATACTTATCAAGAATGATCACTTGGGTACTTCTACCTTCTTCATATGTAAAAACATACAAGAAACTTTGCTCCCGGTAACTCCCTAATGTTGGTCTCGTCACACTTGTAATGGAGAATTTTCTCTCCATTGTCATACTTGTACAATCCCACATGTGTATTATCCATGTTGACTTGAGCTGCCATATTCATCAATTGAAGCTTTGCTTTAGGAATGTCTGAATTTGGAGGCTTATCTTTGGGATCAACCTTATCATTAATTCCCATTTGTCCACAAATATAGGGATTCTACACAACTAAGTACATGATACCCTCATCATCAAAGTATTGATCACCACTATAGTCCACAAGAACTATGTCCTTGATCTCATTAGGTCTTTTTTCTAATTTCACACAGTAGCAATCCATACCATATTTGTAAAATTTTTCACCTTGTTCATTTCCCAATTGATATTTCAAGGGTAGTAGTTTCATCGTTGGTGTAGGTTGGGATGGTCCTACTCCCATGGTTATTTACTCCTTGAAACTCACACTCTTGAACCCTTCAACCATGTAGGTGTAAGATCACTCTAAAGAAGTATCAAAAATATTTTCCTTTAGAGTGAGCTCTAGGTTCACAAAGGTCCTTGATTAACACTATCTTTGGTCGAAATGTGACTAACCTGGTCTTCTAGAGCAAGGTTTCTACTCTGAGAGAGTCTACCTAATTATCACGAGAACACTATTGAAAAACCTTGACTACTTACCTTGTTTGATACATCCAAATCTTCCGCTTGATAGCACTTTGAGTTGCACACTCTAGCTCTTGCAATCTATTAAAAAACTATTTTGTGGCTATAAGTTTGTAGCTGCTCTATCATTCCAAATCTAAAGTTGACAAAATTTTATCGCACTTTTTGAAAAACTTTTAGTTTGCTTGTGAAATCCACAAATCAAGTCAAAATTTTAAAAAGACCACTATGATTCTTGTGACTTTCTCTAGCTTTGATAAAAGTTTGAGCTCAATATTTGACAAAAGAACTTGGGTAGCAATCCATGTATCTTAGTGCTAGATGTTGATGAACCTTGGTACAAAGCTTACGCTTGGTCTACGGTCTACTGCTCTCATCTATATGATTTTTTTGTGATTTGGATTGATTTATGTCACCCAAAAGTCAAACCTAGTTTTGCCTGGAGATTTTTGGTCTCGAAGTTCTTTTGTCCCTTTTTCACCCACTTCTTGAACTTAAATTAGAACAGGTACATGGATCACAATCCCATGTTCCATCAAATGTGGACCCCAAATTTGACATGTTTGTTACTTGCAGTGTCATTTATTTTCTCCCAAACATTTTTTGGATTCGAGCAACTCTTTGCCAATCAAAAGAAAAATTTTGTGTCTCATTTGCAGTTTTTGACTACCTTCTCATGTTTTGGTGATTTGACCAGCCTTTTGTAATATTTTGCTATTGTGCCTTTTGGGAAAGTTCTCTCAAATGGTATTAGCCACCTGATACTCGAATATAACCCCAAATGGTCAAAGTTTACATGGATTATGATCCATGTTTGACAGCATTTTGACATGGAACTTGCTTAGCTAGTCGTTTGCACCCTGTAAAGGTCAATTCCCAATCTTTTCTGAATTTGGACCTCTAATTACAAGAGGTACTTAATAGTAGCAACACTCGTAGTGCGGCGCTCAAACATGAAAAACCACGGCGTTGCTATAGGCATCGCTATGTTACAAGTAACATAGCGACACTTATAGCCATGCCACCAGGGCTAAAAAAAATAACCGAGAGCGTCCGAAAACTTAGATTTCAGATCTGCGTTTTTGGCGCGCGCTCAAGAAAGCAAGGTAATGCTCTCCCTCTCTCTCTCTCTCTCTTTCTTCTCCACGCACACACACACACACACAGAGGAGAGAGGAAGGAGAGCTAGATATGCTCCTTCCCTCTCCTCACTCTCATGTTCCCTTATCCTCTTTATCTCTCCCTCTCTCTCTCTCTCTCTCTCTCTCACGCACACACATTGTGTTTTTGAGAGAGAGAGAGAGAGAGAGAGAGAGAGAGAGAGCACAAGCATAAACAAAAAACGCACACACACATGCATAAACAAAGAATGCACACACACATTGAGAGAGGAAAACAGAGAGAGAGCATGCATAAACCAAAAACGCACACACACATGCATAAACAAAGAATGCACACACACATTGAGAGAGGAAAAGAGAGAGAGAGAGAGAGAGAGAGAGAGAGAGAGAGAAGAAAGAAGAAGAGAGTCTTAACATCGTAGGAAACTATCCCAAGAGACCTTAAAGATCTAGTCGACAGGAGTTGAACTCAAGACCTGTTATTCATGAGGGAAATGGCATAACCAATCTATCACACTTCTGTGATAGAAAAATTATACCAATTTTTCTCCTTTTTTTATTGGCGTACACACACACCCACACACACACCCGAGAAGAAAGAGTTTAATTTAACATCGGTAGGAAACAATTAAAAGAGACCTAAAAATCTAGCGACGAGAGCTGACTCAAGACCTTTATTCAAGAGGAAAATGGCATAACCATCTACCACACTTCGGTGATAGAAAGGTTATACCATTTTTCTATTTCTATGGGCACACACATACCCACACACACACACACACAAGAAGAATGCATAAACAAAGAATGCACACACACATTGAGAGAGGAAAAGAGAGAGAGAGAGAGAAGAGAGAGAGAGAAGAAGAAGAAGCGAGTCTTAACATCGTAGGAAACTATCCCAAAAGACCTTAAAGATCTAGTCGACAGGAGTTGAACTCAAGACCTGTTATTCATGAGGGAATGGCATAACCAATCTATCACACTTCGCAACTTTGCAGAAGAAATTAGCCGCTGCGGGAATCGAAATCGATGAGAAACTATTCGCTTGAGCCATCGAAATCGATGCAGAAGAAATTAGCCGCTGCGGGGAATCGAAATCGATGAGATGAGAAACTATTCGCTTTGAGCCAGTCGATCGATAGTGGCTATAACTTTGACAGAGGAAAGTTTATCTTAATTCTGCACTGTTTTTGGGGTATCGTCTCGGATCTGCAAATTTGTTTGATATACCAAATATTTTACTTTTTGCTTTTGATTTTTCTCATAATTGAAAACTTCTCAATTATATTTTTTCTTCTCATCAATCATATATTTATTACTGACGTAACTTTGCTGTGTAGAAGCCAGTTACATATCGTTTCGATTTAGTCGAGCCGTTGATGATCGTCCAGATTCTATTGAGCTACTATTGGTACATGATCTTTTTTTATATGATATACTCGTTCATTGATTCTCGTATAATTATTCTTTTAGAGATATAGTTTACGTCGTTTTATTGATAATTTCTCATTGATACCATAGTGATTTTGATGGTACCATGATGATGTTTTGTTAATACTTTGGTCATGGTGATTTTCGTTGATACCATGATGATATTTCATTGATACCATGGTTATTCTCGGTGATGCCATGATGATATTTCGTTGATACCATGGTTATTCTCGGTGATGCCATGATGATATTTCGTTGATACCATGGTTATTCTCGGTGATTCCATGATGATATTTTCTTGATTCCATGATGATTTTTGTTGATACCATGATGATGTTTCGTTGATACCATGGTTATTCTCGGTGATACCATGATGTTGTTTCGTTGATACCATGGTTATTCTCGGTGATACCATGATGTTGTTTCGTTGATACCATGGTTATTCTCGGTGATGTCAGGATGTTGTTTTGTTGATACAATGATTATTCTCAGTGATATCTTGATGCTTTTCGTTGATACCATGACGATTTATTCATTTTTATTGATACAATGATGATGTTTTGTTAATACTTTGATGGTATTCATTGATCACTACGTTGATAATTATTGTTTTATGTAGTATATACACATATCATTTGCATCACGTAATCACACATCTTGTACTTTTACATTCATACTTTATGTACCATATGTTGTCGTGCGTATAAATGTCGTCAAAAGAGTGGCGTCGCGAACCATCTCTTATGGCATTGTGAACGTAATTATTTCACTAACAATGCTAATAATTTTCATGAATATGTTTTTTTTTTGAGTCTATGATCTATGTAGGATTGATCAAAGAATTGATTTTATGAAGACAAACTTGGTGACAATAAAAGATTTATGAAGATATGTTTGGTGATGCCATATTGATGACAACATGAAGACATGTTTGGTGATGGGACATTGATGACAAGCTACACAGCAGATTCACGGAGACACTTTTGATTACAAGCTAATCGATAGCCTGTACACCTCTTTATTGAACCTTTGTATTCATTATTGTATTTGATAGGATAGGAGTAATGTAACTCCTCATAAAACATTCATTGTAAAAGGAGTGATGCAGCTCCTCATAAAATATTCATTGTAAAAGGAGTGATGTAGCTCCTCGTGAACATTTGTATATTCAATGATTTTTATAATATAACGGTGGGTGTATATAGATCTGTGGGTTTTTCCCTTGATCCCCCAAGGGTTTTTTCATCCATAGTTAGGGACCCTTATTTGAGCGGGGGTGTTGAGCTTATATGTGAAGCTACTCAATATATGGCTTCTCTATATATGGCACCCAGGTCCCCTCTATATATACATCATCTCATATGTGTATTCTACATACTTTGGGGTTCTATTTCTGTGCTCTCTCCTTCTCTCTCAACACCTACCCTCATTCCCCGCTAACTCTCTCCCCCTTGGAAGGTGTTTGAGGCCTTGGGATTGAGGCTTGAGATAGTTAATTCTTTTTGCAAAGTTTATGTTAAGCTTCTGATGCATGAAGCTTTCCATCTTCATAGCATCACCAAGTTCACAAAAGGAACACAAAGATTGTATTGTAACAAAGTCTCTCTTGATGGGAGAATCTATAATACAAACGCCTTTTAGAGGGGGAATCGGCTCCAAGTAAATCCGGTCCTCATCTATTGTCATCTTCTCTAATACTCTCTCTCTTGCAAAAGTATTGTTCATGCCAAGTTAATTAAGTACTATGTTTTTGTTGCTACCATCAATAAAGTTCACCTCCAAGTTCTCAAAATAATGTCACAAAAATACTCACTCTAATTCTCTTGATTTTGCTATTCTCAAAGTTCAAAGACAATCTACATTACACTGGTATCAGAGCATTTGGTTTCTCTTTTCTTGCTTAAGAAGAGAGGTCCTTAAGTAGCCTATTAATGGTTGATTTTGTTAATTCTAGTGGGGTAAGTGGGATTGGGATCTATTATCGGTTTTGTTGAGTCCACTATGTGGAAAATGGTGCACACCTCGGGAGATTTGGGCTTTACCATTATTGAGCCATAAGAATTCCGAAAGGAGCTATCCCTTGGCAGTTTTGTTATGTTATATCCACCCTACTTCTCTCTATAATTAAGCAATTCGAGCTATGGTTGTAGATACTTAAGTGCTTATTTTCAAAGGCTAAGAGGAGTAGCAACTAAGGTTTTGAATTGCCAAAGAATACACTAAGTAAACACATAAGTATATTTAGCATGGCTAACAATAACTGAGAGAGTAGAATGAACATCAATAACTTTGATTTTGCACATGAAGGTGCTATTGATGATGCCCCCATGTTTATCAATTATCTTATTACTAGGTTGCATCAAGCTATGGGCAACCCTACTTTGCAAGCCAAAGTTACCCGACAACTTTGTGCTTATGGGATTTTCCTTCCTCCCCAAGAGGAGAGAGAGTTTAGGAGGTCTCTTAATGAGACTCCCAAAAGAAGACTCTCTCCCATAAGTGAGGATGAAATTAAATAACGAGAAAGAAATGAACCCCAAAGTTCCTCTAAAGATGTGGCTCCATGAAGACGGCGGTCTAGACTATTGCCAACTCCTCCCAAGAGGAAACGATCAACCCATAGTCCTTCTCCTTGTCACTCCAAAAGGGAAGAGAGGAAACAAAGGAAGAAGAAGTCAAGAAAGAGGTCACCCTCTTCTCCTTCTTCTTCATCTTCCTCCTCTTCCGACGAAAGCAATAGTTATTCTCCTAGAGAATACAAGAGGAGAGGACATTGCAAAACTTACCTTGCATGGCGAAGGTCCCAAAATCTTAAGAAATTCAGAGGGAGAGGAAAGAGTATCTCTTTTCTCACCTATGATGGATCCTTTGGTGCCACAGACAAAGTATTGGCCTTCATCCAACAATTTGATGTGGCCTTTGGAGACGAGGGTTTCACAGAGTCCTCAAGGCTACACCATGTAGCTCTGCACTTAGAGAAATCTACTTGTCAATGGTACTCTAGCCTTTATGGCAATGGTGAGGCCCCTGTTGGGGGTCCCATTGTTGCAATAGCTCCAATGACCAAAAAAATTGTCAATACGGAGGGATGAGCTACTCGGCTAGGACATGGAAACAGTCACATGGTTAGTGAGTTAATTATGACAACACAGATGGTTAACTCTACAAGATGAGTGTGCACTCCTTGCTGCACTGTCGAAGCAAGGGACTTGCCGATACACCGTGTGCATGCCACAAATGGCTCCAAGCACACAACAAGACTAATCTAGCAAGCTCAAAAGAGGGCAATGGTGTGTCACTCACCGCTCTATGCTCCTGCCGTGGAGGATTCCTCGCCGCGATGAAGAAGAAGCTGCAGTCGTGCCGCGCTCAACCGCTTCGCCGCTGTCGTGCCTTCGTAATGCTCGATCGCACACACACTCTCCCTCTCTCTCTCTCTCTCTCTCTCTCTCTCTCACATACACACACACACACACACGAGGAGGTGAAGAAGAAGAAGAAGATGGAGATGGAGCAAGAGCACTCTTCTATTGCACAAATGAGAGAATGATTGAATTTTAGGTTTAGTTGGCTTTTATATGAGCTCACCCCATTCACACTTGGGCGTCCATGCTTAGCCAACTAATCCCTTGAATGTCCCAGTTAGAGTGCGCCTCTCATCGGCGATCACTCTTACCCTTTTCCTATTGGTCCGACAAGCCCGGTACCTGACTCTACCAAATACATAATACATGTCCGTCGTAGGTGATGGGGTGTCCGTGAGCCATGAGGGTTAACATGCCCCCCTTTCTGATGTAGATTCCGTCCTTGGAAGCTATTGAGTTGAAGCTCGTTCGTCGAGGTGGAAGAGCATTTGAGATGAATGTCCTTAGCCTTCTTCAGTCAGTGCAAAATCAAACAACATTGGCACAGTAATTGCATTCTCATAAGTGATTAAAAAGCATATGCAGTTTTAGGTAGAAAAATTGATTGGTAAAAGAATTTCAAACAATTTGTCAGCAATGAACATTAAATTGCAATGTAATCAAATGCATAAACAGATGTAAAGGTAAAAAATTAAACAAGTCTTGGGTCGCTAATTTGACGGTCGAAAGGAACTAGAGATCGAATATTAATATGATGGGTAAGCTTCTTAATTTTGTGTGGTCAATTAAGTTGTTTAATCGCGAGAGCCAAGTATTCATGTTCGAGGGCTGACTAGAGGCTATATCTAGAAGACCTTGTAGTTAAGCTACCATAAAAGGAATTTCTCATGAAATCATTGCCTGACTGATTACTTTTTCTTTGACCCCCCAAAGTCTTTTCACAGTGATTCAATTTTGATGTGTGTGCTTATTTATGTATGCCTTGGGTTTTTTGCTTTTCAAGTAAAAGCACCCATACTGGGAACCTCTAGGGCTCTAGTACCATAGGCAATACATGTGAGTGAAGTACCAAATCAAGCTGAGATTTCTCTTCCAGCTTAAGGTTTTACAGTGTGGCACTTTGATTTTTTGTTTGTTCATATTCAACATTTTAATTTTGTAACTTTGGGGGGTCATATAACACTGATACACCTCCCCAGGCTCATCACACTAGTAAACTCCCTTTATAATACTTAAGCTAAAGGTCAATAGGGTCAAGACCACTAGAAAGCCCTAGTACATTCACAGAATGTTGCCTAAATCGGATTAAGAACCTAAGTAACCATTGATTATTAGGAAGGCATTCCCCATGGTATTAAGAGAAGATTTCTAACACCTAACTTGGTCAAACAAGCTTATCGGACTGCTTGATTTTTAAACCTAGACAAGTGATTATGACAAAAAATTACATTGAATTAAATGTTTGATACTAAGCAAATGCGGTGAATATTAGGCTACCAATCACAATTAAAGCTGACAGTCATAGATGAGGGGCAATGCTAATGGACAAGAAACACCTGTTTGTGTCGATGGTCGCGCTTGATTTGAAGAGTGAGTCGAGATAAAGATTCCATGAAGGTCCAAATCCTACCAATAGCAACACGCTCTTGTACACACTAGGAAACAAAAGGAATACCTCTAGGAGGCACATTAGTGGAAAAAGGTACCAACACTTATTGAACACAACAAAAAACATAAGGAACCCTAACCTAATTATTTGCACTCCCCCTAGAGAGTCAAGGGAATAGGATATTGTAGAGGTTGGGGGGGAACCCTAAGGCTAAACCCCTGTCTTCGTCGTCGAGATAAACAAAGTCATCATCCATGAGACCATATGTGCCATCCGTGTAGTCGTGTAAATTTTCTTCTTCATCATAGGTGCCCATATTTACTAAGAAGGTCACTAGACGCCTATAGTCATCTTGGTCAAAAGGGTAGGCTTGTGCAATGGGAGAAACACTCTCTACTAAGTATGGATCAGACGTGGTCAAGAGACGTATCAACCATTCTAACTCCTCAAAATTCCTCTCACATGCTAGCGTACCTATCAAATCCCATTCACATGCAAGCACTGGAAAGACCATGTGAAATATTTGTGAAAAGTAATGAGGGTACCTCTCAACCAAGGCAGGAGTGGATGACTCTAGCGTACTAGCCATATATGTACACGCAAATAGATGATGGTTAGAGTGCAAATATTACAAGGGTCGTGTTCTTGTGCATAATTTGTTTTTATGATATGTGTTATGGCTCTTGCTCTTTTACTTTTTTATCTTGTTTTTGTGAGTATAAGGCTTTATATATACATTCCCTAAGATCGGAGATGAAGAGGTCAGGGAGAAAGGTTGAGAGGGAAGCAAGTGAATAATGGATGTCCACAAACAATCCCCCCTTCCTTGGATAGATCATACCGTTTGAAATGATGTCGTCACCCTTTGAAACCAATTGTTCCAGTTGGTAATATGTGAGGATTTTTGCCAATAGTTTTCTATTACCCTAGGTGCCTCGTCAAGTTGCAAGGGTGGTAAGGTACTCTCCCAGGATCAAACTTGAAGTGGTTCATCAGGTGATTCTTGAACAGTGGGAGGTGTGGATTCTTTTGTAGCTTCATGGAGGTCCATTACTATAGATGGAGGCTGTGTAGAAGCTTTTACCTCTATGGATGTATTACATGAGGATCTAGAAGCTTCATGTAACTCCTCCCTTCCTGAGCTAGGTGGAATAAATTGGTTTTGCCATGGAGCCCAAACTAGCTCTGGACTAGGTGTGTAGCATTTTGTGATCTTTCCCTTCCCACGGTCTGCCATTGGCTTTAGCGTTACACTGTTTGACTCATATGGGTTTGTTGTCGATAGGGAAGGACACATTTTACGTTTAGGTACCCAAATTTGCTCATTTCCATCATAGTAGCCTTGGGCTTCTAATAGTTTTTTTGGAATCCATCGTGATTTGGTCTTGACTCTCCTAGGGCGCGCTCTTGGTTTTACCGGGAAATTTTTTCTTGGAATGGATGGGAGGATTGAGGTAGTTGGAAGTAAGGCCTTGGGGACCCATTGATATGTACTCTTAGGTCGTGCAGGTTGAGTACTTGCAATATTACTGCTTGCTGCAACTACAAGTGTTGAAGTGCTAGATTCATGGGTAGCTGGCAAAGACACGTTAACCACCTTGGCTTGTGAATGTTGGCTATCCTTCAACTTTGCTAGAGTTTGCAACGTAGATGACTTTGCTTGAATGATAGGGGTAAGAGTCGGTGATCGCGTCGTGACACTACCAGTATCCCAATCAATAGTGCATTTGGTTGACAACATCCACGTGCGTCCCAGATTTACATTGCCTTCCATAGCTCCCACGGGCATGACTAGAAACCTCTGCACTATGCTTCCATTGTCATAGACAATAGGGGTCTGAAGGACTCCAAGAATAGCATTTTTCTTTTTATTAATGCCCTTGACTTGCATCGTACTCGGGGATAGGGTCAGTTTCCCTAATTGACACCAAACTCCATAGGATAAAAATTGTGTTTAGCTCCCGTATCTAATAAGGCATTGTATAGTACTTTTCCATAGGGGCTATTTAGCTCAATTGGGTATCATAGGGGTGGCTCAGATTCTAATGAGTCATCATCTATGTCCTCAAAAAATGCTTGCGTGATTCCCAGATTAGCCTCTCGTTGGCGTCTAAGACGTTGTTGTTGTTCTCGAGCCTCAACTCTTGCTTGGATTTTTTTGAGCTTTGCTTGTTCCTTGGCAGCCTTCTTTTGATGGATGGCTTGCAACTCTTCCTGGCTTAGAGGATCATAATATCTTTTGAATTTACTCCCATTAAGGAATCCAATGGTTTCAACTCCATCTAGAGTCTCCACACGAATGGTACCTTGCGGAGTAATTTCACACACTCGATATGGTCCCTTACCAACGTATTTCAATTTCTTCTTTTCATTACGTACCCCGTACATAAGAACTTTATCACCAACCTTGATGTCTTTATCCTTTAAATGGCTATCAAACCACTTCTTTCTCCTATCCTTCTCCACTAGAGCATTTCGCACAGCTAATTGCCTTTCTTCATCTAGCCTTTCCAGGATATATAATCGCTCCACTAAGGGGTTACCATCCCAACCTTCTTGAGAAGCTACTCGAAGACTAGGAATGACAAACTCCCATGGCATAACTGCTTCTTGGCCATACACCATCTTAAACGGTGTGTAATTAATAGCAACTTTATACGCGGTACGATAAGCCCATAAAGCATTGACATTCATCACATCCCTTTGCAAAAAGTGATGCATCCTTAAACAGAGTGGGCCACCAATAGCCTGACTGTAAGATCTTTCGAGCAGTCAACTTTCCTGAAAAGTGACCACCAGCTACGCCCATGTGTGCCTCTTGTAGAATATATAAATAATCATCCTCGTGGGCACAGTGTCTAAGAACATCATCTTTTCCTCTCTTATAGAGAGTTCCAGCCAGTAAGCAATAGGGTTCGCATTCCTTGATTAATTTTCGAGCTATATCTTTTCACAGTTCTTTGGGTGGAAAACCATTAACTAAGAAGTTAACAATCTTTTCACTCCATTCAGGCATTGTCTCAACAATGAACAAAAGAGTATCAGGCAATTCATCATCAACCCCCGTAGGAGCTTCGCCATTAGGGATACGAGATAAATGATCCACCATGACATGTTTCCTCCCAGGCCTCACAACAACGGTGAAGTCAAACTCAAGAAGAATTAACAACCATCGTGTAATTCGACCTGTGGAACACGGCTTGTTTACCAAATATAGCAATTCTTGATGATCAACATAAAACACAAACTTGGTAGCAAGAAGGTAATAGCGAAATTTCTTTACTGTGTAAATCATAGCTAGACCTTCGCGCTCTGTAGTAGTGTAGTTCATCTCGGCATCATTTAATTGGCGACTTGCAAAGCTAATAGGGTAGTCCAATTTATGTTCTCTTGGTTGAGTTAGAACACACCCAATAGCAAAATTTGATGCATCAATATGCACATGAAAAGGTACATTCCAATCAGGTGTTCGTAGGATTGGAGCACTTGTTAGGGCCTTCTTTAATAACTCATAAGATTGATGACATTCTTCCGTCCAGTGAAACTCGATAAGAAGCTTGTACAATGGACGCGCTATCCAGGCAAAGTTTAAAATAAACCTTCGATAATAACCAACATGGCCCATAAATCTTTGAACTCCTTTATAGTTAGTAGGTGGTGGCAAATCGGCAATGGCTTTAATCTTACTCTCATCTGTGGATATCCCGTTCTTGGACACTATATGCCCTAGAATGACTCCATGCTTAACCCAAAATTGGCATTTGAAAGGGTTCAATGAGATGCGATAAAATCTGCACCTTTCAAATATTTTTCGTAGATATAACAAATGCTTCTCCCAAGAAGAATAAACACAAAGGTCGTCTAGGAAAGCTTCACAAAACTCCCTTAGAAATTCTTTAAACGCAGTGTTTATTAATCGTTGGAATGTAGCAGGGGCATTCGTTAAGCCAAAAGCCATAACATGAAATGCAAACACTCCAAAATTTGTGATAAAAGAAGTTTTAGCTTGGTCCTCTAATGCAATTGTGATTTGATTGTAACCAGAGTACCCATCTAAAAAGCTATAAGCTTCCTTGCCCGCGACTCTTTCAAGCACATGTTCTGAATATGCTAAGGGATAATGATCTCTCCTAGTGGCTGCATTAACTTTCTTGAGGTCCACGCACACTCTTAGTTTCCCATTCTTTTTTGGCACAATGACTATTGGAGAAACCCATTCTGAGTGCTCAATAGGGTATATGAATCCACATTGGATAAGTTTTTCAATCTCCTCTTGTACAATTTTGGCGTACTTAGGATTCATTGGATAGGGTCGTTGCTGGACGGGTTTAGCGGTGTTGATCATGGGAATTGTTTGTTGCACCACAGAAGGTGGAACGCCCTTCATGTCATGATATGTCCAAGCAAAGATATCTTTGTATTCCTTGAGGAGCTCCTTAAGTACAGCCTCTTCAGTTTCGGTAAGGTCTTGAGCAATAAAGACTAGTTTAGACTCCTCACCTGGTTCTACTAATTCTATCTCTTTAACTACCGCTGGACCATCATAGACTCCACTGCTTCCATTGGTAGGTATTCGTTGGGCTTTGGCATACACAACCTTTCGCTCCCCCGTGGTATAAGATTTAAAATGTTCAAGAGACGTATGTAGGTCAGCAGGCTCTTATCCTGACGGGGACCTTTTTTTTAGTTCTGCCTCCTTTTGTTGTTGTGCTAACTCTCGGTTTTGACGTCTTCTTATAGTTCGACTCTATTTCGGCTCTGTAACCTCCAATTGAGCGAGGTCAATGGGTTGCGGGTTGCACCACATGACACTCTGGAGATGTTCACCCCAATTGTCTACTAGATTTCGATGAGCATCACATGTCCCTAGATAGCTAAGCCATTCTGCAGTTGATCTTTCCTTGTTTATCCTAGCTCTCACATTTGCTCGATATCGTCGTCTCTTATATGACCTTTGTTTCTTGTTAAGGTTTTGATTTTGGTAATGTTTGAACTCGACTCACTTGATAGGTCTTCGCTTGTATCTTCTTCACTCTCATATAAATTACCAAAAATGGTCGTACTAGACCTTGAGTGTTCAGTTTCTATACTTGGCTCACTCGATGTTTCCTCAGGTTCTGAATCCATTTCTCCCTGAGACTGTGTTTCTGATGTGTATTGGCCTGAAGCCTTTGAGGAATCATCGCTTTCACTCTCAGGTAGGTGTGCCTCTTTCTTATCATCGGATGTTACATGCGCTACACCTAACATGTTTACTGGTGCAATGTGTGGTATCTCTTCCCCATCTGGTGTTACCCAGGTTGTTCCTCTAGCTCCCCATGTATCTATAGATGCCGCTAGGTGTACCCAATCGACATTGTCTGACTCAGCCATTCCGGGTAGGATATCCATATAAGGAGAGTTCTCCCCAATATCCATGTCTTCGTTACACGTGTAACAATACTGTAATGGAGCTGAGTGAATTGTTGTGTCTAATCGATTATCAATGATGAATTTATTTCCTAGAGGATGCGTTCGACCACTTAAAAGATCAACTCGAATGACAGAGTCTTGGAACTGTAAGTAGACGTGGTTTTTGGACCAGTCATGCACCATTTTTGCTTCCCTCATGATTGGACGCCCTAAGATCATCTCAAATGACATAAGATGCTTGGAAAAATCCATAGCAATGAAAGTCTGCCTTACCTTGTGTCCCAAGACCTTGATCCTGAGATCCTTAAGCATTCCAATAGGCGTAACAATAGATCCATTAGCCATTTTTACCAATACGCTTGTGGCTTCAAGGTGAGGCCGCCCCATAGACTCCCAACAACTCTTTGTCACCATGCTGACTCCCGCACCACCGTCAAGGACCCCCTTTACAGTTAATCCTTTAGTAGTGATTGGTAGAGTAGCATTAGATTCATCACCTTCAAAGTATTGCCCCAACTTGTTAACGGGTACTTCAATTACAGATTCATGTCCCATTAGGTCAGATGGTGGTGCTAAATGCTCCTCATCATTCATTACTGAGTCAGGTTTGTTCATATGTGCAAACTGTGGTAATCCGGCCTGTAATTCTCCATTGAGGAAGGCTCGAAGAGCTGAGACTAGCTCGGGGTCTTTATATAGTTTGGACATGATGGTGGTTCTAACTTCTGAAGACATGAAATCCATCAATTTGGTAACATTTAATGGCATCTTGTGGGACGTAGGACCCTGACAAGAGAATAGTGAAGATGGAATCTCCACTTCCTCTAGGGGGTCTGGTATTCCCTCACCAAACATTCTCTCTAGTAGGAAAGGTGTGCGTCCACTTTCAGATGTCCTACCCTCACTCTCTTCCCGAATGATACTGGGTATAGCTAACGGCCTGTAGTTCTTGTGAGGTTGAACTTGTGTGGGAAACACTGTGTCCGACATCTGGATGTGTTTGGGTTTAGGTTCTAATGTTCGTTGAGTTTCTTCCACCAAACCCATCAGTTGTTGGACTCGTTCAATTTCCACTGTTGGGTTTGGATAGGTTCCAATATTTCTCTTGCAATCCTCATTTTTTGTCTCTCGTGGCTTATCTTGGGGGTTCGCAACTGGGTAGTTTAACTTTGAATACTCTTGGTGTTCTTCGTGATTCCCTCTCGTGATCCTCCTCACTGGCTTTTTCCTTTGTAGTAATAGTTTTGGTCTTCATGGTCTCTATCGAATCTGAGTCATCCTCAGGGTCATTCATATACACGGGATCCTATCCTCTCCCTATGTTAGTCTTTGAACTAGGTTTTGAGCTAGAAGCATTAAGGGATTTCTTTCTTTGTGTTTTCTTCTTTCTCGCTCGGCCAATGGATGCAGCATCTCTCTCTTCGAGGATGTAATTTTGCTTTTGGAGCATCGACCGTGTGAGTGCATTCACTGGTGCTATGTTTATAGTTGGTGGTGTCCCATCAACGATCTCTATTATGTTCAATGGTGTGATTTTCGGTGCGTTTGGATTGTTAGGACACTGTGCGATCAAATGATCTATGCCACAACGATTACAAATGAGTATTGGCATTGCCAATGCACTCCCTTGACTTGTTTGCATTAGTGCGGCATTCTTTTGTATTCTAATGGGGCACTCAGCTACTCGATGTGGTCCACCACATTCGTAGCACTGAAGAGGTGGTCTCCTGGCAAAACTATTAATGTTTTGGCCTCTTGCTGCTAGCGCAGTAGCTTGATATACCGGTTTGATTTGTCCCCAATGGTCTTCCATATAGTACATGGGACACTCCTCAAGCATGTCGACTCCATAGGTGATACTAGAGTCTATGTCTTGCTTCCCAAGTAGTGATACCTCTAATGACTAGGCCATTATAGATACTTTCATGTCGTAGTCCCCTAATGAATCTATCGAGAAATTGGTTGTTGTTGAATCGCTCGTTTGGATTGCATCGAGAATTTAAATTCTTTAGGCGACTAATGAAGTCTCTCACGGATTCACCTTCTTCTCGTTGGGCTTTCTGGAGCTGAGAGGCTACACCCCAAAGTACTCCCTCTCGTATGTATTCTTTTAAGAACAGTCTCCTAAGAGTAGAGTAGATCGTTTTCTCTTCTACTCTTAAGGTTCTATACCAATCTCCAGCCTTTCCGCTTAGGGTCAAACTCAAAGCCTTACACTTATGTAGCTCATTGTTCTCTTCCAAGGAATCACACATATGTTCAAAGACTTCCATATGCTTTCTAGCATCTCCGTCTCCACTGAATTTCTGTGTGAGCTTAGCTACTTGAACTGCCTTGCTCCTACGCTCTCTATCAGGTGCACTACCCATGTTTTTCGTAATAGAGCGACCGATTGTTTGAGCAAATGCTGCCAAATCTCCTATTTGAGCAGGTATAATGGGTGTATGTGCTCCTAGAACCACATGTGAAATGGGATTTGGCCTTGGCCTTCACATACGCGCGGCTCTTGGGTCCCAAATTTTGTATGGTGGTGTACCAGACGGTGGTCCAAAGTTGGTCCAAAGTTTACAAGCGTGGCCCTAGGCATAGGGGGTGCCTGATATGGCATGTTATTATTAAATGGCATGGCTCCACTTGTATAAGAGCTTGGATAATTCCATTGTGGATTGTAAGCTCTTGGAATAATCGGAGGTGTAGGAGGAGCTACATGAGGCTGAGGTACGACACGTGTACATGATTGATACATACATGTAGGTATAGTTGGGGGCACTATGCTACTAGGCATCGGCGCCGTGTTAACAAATGAACTCCATGGTGTACTTCTTGTCATGCTCACCATTGGGATATGCATGGTAGCCGTAGTGTCATTAAGAGAAAGATGAGCTAGATCTGGGAAGGTAAAGCTGTCACTTGTGGGTTCTGATTGTACTGAGGCTCCTGGCGAAACAACATATGGAGGATCAATGGGGCTCACTGAGGGAGTCTCCATTTATGACAGGGTTGGTTGGTTGGCCTTTCTCGTATCCAAGAATCTCATTAGGCCTGTTGAAGGCATGTTGATCCCTGTGTTCTGTCTTTCTAACTCGACAATCCTATGGAGGACATCACAGACTTTCTGTTGTTGCTCATCTATGCTAGTAGCACCCGATGTGGATTGTAGAACATCTAACCAACCCACATGAATAGGTGTGTCCTGTGTACCGATCAGTTAAAGCTTCTGCTTGTAGGTCATACGTCTCCCAATTTTGTTTAGGAATATCCCATCTAGGCCTGGCGTGCTGGAGGTTTCCCTTGAAGTGGAAGCATTATTGCTCCCCATAGCTTGCCCCTCCGTGACTGCTACCTTGGGAGCACTTGGTTGCTCGGCTGGCATGATTGTTGTCATAGGAGCCTTTGCTTTCAGGGCTCGACTTTGTTCTAGATTTCGTAGGTTCTCAATTTCCCTCTCCCTTGTTGCTTGCATATAGCGTTCAATCTCTTGTACTTCGGTAAGACTCCTACCATCGGGTAGTAAAACCTCAAAGAGAGAGATAGTCCTAAAAGATCAGGAGGTGCAGTGGATGGAACATTCACATGCACACTCTCAAGAAGCATAGGGTCCATTTTAGGCATGAATGACGAATTTACTTCCCCACTCCCTTCATTTATTTCATTAAGTGCATGTTCGGAGCGAGTAGCTCTACTAAGGGTCTCTTTTAAGCGGCTAAACACGCTGGACCCGGGCCGTGGGCCCATGGCATGCATGTCTTGACTTGAACTATCAGGGTTTGGTGTAGGATACCCCTCCATGACTTCGTATTCAGAGGAAGAATCACTAGACGCGATATGAGGATCTTGGGTCGCGCTACCTTGAGTCTCGGTCGAAGGTCGAGAACCTAGGGTGAAGGAATAATGGGTGCCCGCGTAAATGGAGTCACTACCAATATGCTCGTGCTCTAACACTCGTCTAGATCGTAGGTTCATATGACTTGGATCCCCTAGAAGTGTCAGTGAGGGCCCGTAAAGGCTGCTCACCTAGTAATTTTGGGTGTTTTGCAACCCAAGTCTTTTCTTATTTATTTATTTATTTATTTTTTGGTCCTTTTTTTTGACCCAGCTATAGAATAGAACGTATGATAGCTCAAAACGAGCGTCTCAATCAGAGGGACGTGTCGTGCTTTACAGCCCTCCGTTTGGTCACTTTATGCCCTCGGAATCCCTAAAACCGTCAATTTCTAGTAGGGAACTAAGCCCAAATTAAAAAGTCTAAGGGTGCAAGTGGGAAGAGAAGGGAGGAGGGTGGAGGACTTGCCCCACATGCTCTCATTCCCTCTTGAGGGAGTAGGGTATATATATAAGAGTGAGTCTAGTATATATCATAAGACTGAGGACTGAGGCCGAGGCTTGGGCTTGGGCTTGGGCTTGGGCTTGGGCTTGGGCTTGGGGAAATGATCCCGATCCCGATCAAAATTTTAGTGTGGCCCACTAATCCCTTGAATGTCCCAGTTAGAGTGCGCCTCTCATCAGGGATCACTCTTACCCTTTTCCTATTGGTCCGACAAGCCCGGTACCTGACTCTACCAAATACATAATACATGTCCGTCGTAGGTGATGGGGTGTCCGTGAGCCGTGAGGGTTAACAATGAGCTTCTTGGCCTACGGAGGAGCTAAGCACAGTGAAGGGAAATCTCCACATCCACTTCTCCTCACCTCTAGTCAACCCAATCACACACACTATGATTGCAAGACACACACAACACTAATAATATCATACAACATACTAATCGCAAGCACACACACAACACTAATCATATCATACAACATACTAATCGCAAGCGCACACAAATAGATCTATTGAGCACCACACTCCAATCAAACCTACATGCACACAAAAAAAAGAGGGCAATTACACAAGATTAAAGAGGGATTAACCACTAATTAGTGAAGATCTAGCTAATCTAAGCATCATAGGCAACCAAAAGAAGCATGAGAGAGGTGTAGTGAAAGAGAATGAATCATTGATTAGTGTTAATCAAGTCTCATGAGCAAGGAGAAGCTCAAGGACTCCATAGCCACACACCTCAAGAGATCTCACCAAAGAGTGCTCTCAACAAATGAGCTTGAGAACCTTAATTTATTTTACACTCCCTTATATACCTAGGGTAAAAATATGCAATATCCGGGCACCCAAGGCCTTTACGGCTCCACCACTTACTAAATATGTAACCTAAGCATAGTAACTGACCTATTCTTTACAGCTTGGAGCTTCCATTGATCCCCTAACACATTAAAATATTACAATGGCTTAAAATAAATCAGGAATTCACAATACGTGACCATTTTGGAAAAACGTGGAAAATGTGTAACTCCAATCGTCACTGATTCTTCACTTTGATCTTCCATGTGAATTCGTATGTTGGAAAGGGGGAAGTCGAAAAACCACCAGCACACTCAGTGAATGCCTCTCTATAGCCCAGTGATCTCACAACACCCCTATCCCCGAGTAAACACACACCTACGAGCCCGATCTGCAAATCACTACTGTCATGGCCCATACCCAACCAACCCAGACTGTATGCACTCAAGTGTAAAGTAAATCATGATGCATTTCATATATAACCGTGGTACTCCATATCCACATACATGCTCCCCACAAATGAACTGATACACAGATCCTTACCTAAATCTCTAACATGCACAACACACAAATATGCTTTGAAATCCGCGTCATGTACCACATTTTAAGTAGACAGTGCCATCACATTGCATTAAAGTACCTCAGATATGCGACGGAGATGGCCTACATTTGCAGTGCTTGGTTGTTCGTGTCCTTAGGCAAGCATGTACCACTAGTTGCTTGGAGCAACTAAAGAGTGTGTACAGCCACATTGCCTCTAAGAAGAGGAATCGCCTTCGGGTTTTGAGGGCCAATGATTTGGTGTTTGTGTAACAGACTTGGACACTCCAAGTCAAGAATCAACCGCGACAGCACCAAATAACCACTTCAAAACAAGTCACAAATCACAATAGATGTACATTGGCCCGGCGGAGTTCCGTGCCTAGAGATATTGGCCCCAAAGACTGGCGCCCCTTTCGGTATTTCTTTTTTTTATTAATCAAATCAAAGTACAAGAGACTGGCTAGGGTTTCACTCTCAAACTCTGCGTCCAGATGCTCTGAGAAGTGAGACCCTCACCACTTATTTAAAGGTTACAAGGGATGCCCAAAAGCAGAGCCCCCGGCCTTATTAGCAGTAGAGCGAGAGGGGAAATTATATATATATTAAGAACTAGGAGAATATGATAATGCAAATCATGCTCGCTTCAATTCAAGCATATACAATGATAGTGGCATGAAACAAAATGTTCTCGCTCCTCATTTATTGCTCTTTCTTCTTCTCCTTTTTGATTCCCGATCTGTCTTCCTTTGTGTGATTTTTGCTTCTTCCTTACTCAAGGCAATGCCCCTTCTAACTGGCAGAACCTAGCTCCGCTTTCCTCGCCACTTACAATCCTTAGATCCTCCTCATGCGAGCATAATATTCAATGCCTACTCTATCCCATGCAGCCCTCAACTTATTTTGCAGATAACAACCTGCCAACTCCCAGACAGCAATGCAAAAAAACTCCAATTGGAAAGAGTATTCAATTTGCATGTTTGGGGCATCACCTCCTCACCGTATGGTACGTGTAGATCTCAAGCACAGATCTCAAGCACAACCCAATATGCCCCCATCATTGCAGTTCGGACCTTGCCTCCTTTTCTTTGCAGCGCTACGATATCCTTTCTCAGGGTCTCTCAAACCTTCTCTTGGCACCAAATCCTTCCTTGCCACCACAGGTTGCGTGGCTCTCCTCTGGTAGCCCCAACCCTTATAAGCACCCAATCGGCGACCTTACACAGAATCCCGGACCTCCACAATAGTTTCACCTTTATGTTGTCAGCTCTTGGACCCTCTTCAATAGCTGACAACCTTCGATCTCTTGCAGCTCCCGTCATCCTCTTTGTTCCTTCGCCCACGGCACCACGTCCTTGACAGGTTCCCGGCCCTCTGCAGTAGCGTCCTGAGCTGCTCGTCAGCGGTCCCAACCTCTCCTGGCTTCACTCACCTGCCGGCTCGAGCCTCCCTCGGCCCGTCTACTGCCTTATGCAGACTCCCCCACCTCTGGCGGCCTCATGAAACTGCCGCGCCCTCCTGTATTCAACTGGCCGGGCTCCTCTTCTCTCTTGCTTTTGCATGGCCACCAGTGGCGCCCTTTCCACTGAGAACTGCAGCACCCCCTGCTCTCGGACTCTCATACAGATGGCGCTCCACCACTCCTGAACAGCAGCTCGTTTTTTTTTTAGCATGGCTATTTTAAGGAAATATACTTTTTTTGACTTATGGCCTGGACAATGTTCCCGCGAGCAAAGTGTTGATCGCATCAGGCTTTGCATATCAAAACCATGCAAGCTCTGGAATGACAATAGTCAATACTCTAGCCCCAACAAAAAGAATCCTTTCAAAGGCCATCGACCAATGACATCTCCGCCGGAAAAAAACCTATGATGGTCATCACGAACGCCTTCCACATTGAGCTTATATTCACTTGCTCGGGGATCCTGCTTCCGACTTGTTGGGCTCCAAAAATCAATGCTTGACCTGCATAATGTCACATCTTGCATACACATCCTGATGGTGCTTATTGTACCCTACATCTAGTAGCTGCTCAAGCATTGAGTCAACAGCCTGCTAGCTTTCACACAGGTGTCGCTCGCTTCTCCTTGGGTCGACAATCTTTGGGTGTACCATCATTGCCCACCCCCTCGTTGAGCATTTATGCTCAACCATAGCATTATTTAGGTAAAATAGTATTGCATATAGAGAATGATACAAAACAGCGACATAATGAGACCACGCATCTTCAAGCCTTCCTTTGCACTTGTAGTCCAGTAGATAGGCCACCCTTCCAGCTCTTTATAGCACGGAGCTTTGTCACCCTGCATCCATAAACCTCTCTGCCAACCATAAACATACTTCTGATCACTTGAAGCACCTGTACCATAAACCGCTATCATGCCATCTGCTATAGAACCCTCCATATCATCATCTTTTTCACATGAGCATTGAAACTTGCATAGTACACCCTGCAAAGCAACCTGGAACAACATAGCTATCAACAACAGAACACATAGCTTCAATGCCTTGCCATTTTCTTCCACTTGATGCATAGCCAAGCAGACATGTTCCCTTTGCAAACCTGTATCCAAACCCTCTGTAAACGGCTCCAAGACCACTTTTTCGTACCCAAGAGCATGACCTGCTAAATCTTTATCCTGTTCTTCAAACACCTCATCACCTGCAAGGTTGGTGGCACCTTCCTCTTTTCATGGAACCTCTCTCTTATAGGTTGCACATGTATCAGTTTCCATAGAGTCATCTGCCTGAGCTAGCTCTCCACGGCTACACACAAACTTTGAAACTTCAAAGTACACCTCGACATGCCCATCAAGGCAAGGTTGCCCCACCCCCTACATAGATAAATTACCTTGATCTACCACAGTTTCTGCAAGTCACCCTCAGAAACCTGCTCTTCAATCAAACTGGATGCACAATCAAACCAAATTTCTTCTAGCAAGCACTCACCACCACCAGACACAAGATAGGGCTGCTCAACTGGCCTGTTCACACAAGGCATCTCCACACTTGCACTATGTTCCTCTTTTACCTTTAAATGACTGGCAGGCAACTCGTATACATCTTGCTCCTCTTCATCTACACAAAAAATATCATAACTTTCATACCTTGAAGAGATGGATTCTGTCTCCCACATGCTATCAATGTCCAAACTGCTGCTGGAGCTATGAGAACTTCCGAACTCATCTTCTGATCTTGCCGGTTCTTGCACCTTTGCTGTCAGCCTCGTTGCTGGCTCTAGAACTGACACCTCTTGTTTAAGATCTTCTATCATCTAGTCCTCTTGAGGAAGCAAACTAGGTGGCACTCTGAGTATGCCCCTCTGTATCCTTTGAGACCTGGTTGGCATTTGTTCTACCTCTTCTACCCTAGCATCAGCTTCACGTACTTTGATCACATTCACATTAATAAAAAAAGGAGCTTTTACCTCTTCATGCTCATCAATTTGTTTGGACCTAGGTCCACTGGCTGTCGCGAGTATAGACTGTACCAATGCTACCTCCATCTTCTTCTTCATCTTTCGACTCTTTGCCGTGGCAACTTGGATAGCTTCATCAAAGGTCCTTGGATCTTCATACTCCACTCTCTCACGAACAGAAGGATGCAAGCATGATAGAAACCTTTCTAGCTTAAAGTATCCTGCATTGGTTGCTCGAGTAGCAGCCACAAAATCCCCCCAATAAGCTTCAAATTATCAACAAAAGCATCAAAATTTGCACTTACGTCCTGCTGCAAGCCTTTGATCTTTGCATCTGCTTCCGAGGCCGACCCACCACCTTTCGATACCTTTGTAAGAATTGCTCGCGAAATCCGATCCAAGTCTGCTTGTGTGCATCTTCTAAGCCATCGAACCAAACTTTTGCTTTACCTTGCAGCACCAAACGTAGAGTCTGGAGTTTTGCTTTGTCCCCTGGCATCCGCAATACCGCCAGCACAAATAGCTCAAAATCGACAATCCACTCGTCAACATCTACATCTCCTTTGAACATTGGACCAAACTCCTGCTTCATTTTGACTCACAAACACCTTGTTAGGAAGCAATCAGTGGATCCTTAGTGGAGGCACCACATGTAATGGAATTTTCCTATTCAATTTGAGAATAGCGGAATTTAATGAGAGTACTTTCAAGAAATGATTTTGTGAGCATAGCGGTAGACATAATTGAAGATAGCAACATAATCATAGCAATTAGTTAACTTGGCATAGACAATACTTTTGCAAGAGAGAGAGTTTAGAGAACATGACAACAATTGAGGACCGGATTTATGTGGAGCCGGTCCCCCCTCCAATAGGCATTTGTATTATGATTTCTCCCATAAAGAGAGACTTGTTACAACACAGTCTTTGTGTTCCTTGTGACCTAGGTGATGCCATGAAGATGGAAGGCTTCATGCACCACAAACATAACATAAACTTGAAGAAAGCTTTAACTATCCCAAGCCTCAATCCCAAGACCTCAAACACCTTCGAAGGTGGAGAGAGCTAGCAGGGAATGAGGGTAGGGAAGAGGAAGAAGAAGCATTTCGTAGGAGAAAGAATTAGTTCCTCACTTATCATACTCTTGTTGCTAGCACACATAATAGCATAGTAATGAAGAAGAAGGAGATGGCCAGCTTAAGCATTGAAGCATGGCTCTTGGTTGGATTTGCACTCCATAGCCAAGAGTGTTGGTGTAGGCTCTCAACCTCTACTTGCTTGGAGAGGGAGCTCTTGCACTTTGCATAGCACACAATGAGAGTGATTGTGAGTGTGTGTGGGTGAGTATACCCCCTAGGCACCCCCCTAGCTTGCTTGGGTCGACCCCCCCTTGTAGCTCATGCCTGAAGCTCATTGGACCCTTCCAGGCCTAGCCAATCACAAGCAAGAGCCATTACAAGCAACATGGGTAGCCTTGGGACAAGTGTCCCCCTTTCCCCTTTGAGAGAGAGGACTTCATAAATGAAAAATCAATTAGATAATTCAAGTAATTTATCATTGGACCCCTTTGAAGCTTAGCCAATAGGCTTCAAGCAACACATGAAGGTAACATGGGTAGGGGCCTGACATGTGTCCTTGCTGCCTCTTCAAGTTGGGGCTTCCCTTGTGTGTGTGAGTGGGTGTTCTCTCTCTAGCTCCTAGGAAAAGGGCTCGCCCCCCCTCTTGTAGGAATGATTTTGACTTTAGGTGATCAAGCACCTTACTCATCAAGCATGACAAAGCACTTGAACTAGGGGGTGTTCCCACAAGCATCTCAGGCAAGCTTCTCAAGGCACCTCAAGTACTTTAATCATGCATCAAGTCAAGCACCTCAAGCATGGAGCCAGTCAAGCACCTCAAGCATCTTAATCAAGCACCTCAAGCATGAAAAACACCTCAAGCATGACAAGCACCTAGAGCTTGGGCCAGGTTCCCACCTCAAGCTCAGCCCTAGCTTACTTAAGGTCAAAGGACTTTTACACACATTTATTGGAGGTCTTCAATGAAGCTAACCCTAAGGTCTTATGCTCCATTGGTTAGCCTTGCTCTTTGATAGACCATCTCCCTTTTGGGCCCCTTTACCATTGGCCCCGTGTTGAGATAGATCTATAAGCACATACCTATATCTTAACACTTGTTCCCGTTTATTCTCCCACATTAAGTGATCAATTTAATATGAGAAAATCATTTGGGTTAGTTAGATATTAGATTTTATGACATTACCTCTCTCTTGAAATCATAGTCGTCCTCGACTATGAGGTAGAATAGATAAAGTCTTAGTCATTAGTCAATCGTACTTAGCGGGTAAAGGATCCCTTTTTACCCTACGACATCTTTCCAAGATGGATGACTAATCCATTTGGTGCTTGGGAGACATAGCTACCGCAAGCATGTCTGCTCTTTTAGTCCATTTCATTCTCCCATAGTAGAGTGACAAATTCTACTTGGTGTTTGAGAGACGTCGTCATCACAAACATGATTCTAAGCATGCATACTAGTTAAATTTGTGCACAATTAAAAAGAGGACTAGTCATATAAGACAAAAACATGAGTTATTTAAAAGAAATTTGTACATTTGCTTACTCTAATGTAGCATTGTAAGCATTGACAAGGTTCATACTATCCTTAAGTTGTACTCCTTGCATCCATTTAGCATCTTCAAAAGGATAATTTTTGAACTTAATAAGATACCGTCGGATAATCTTACCATGTCGTAGTACTTTGTCTTCATGCCGAAGGATAGCTTCGGGTTGTAGCACCTCTTCTTGGTCTTCAACTTCGAGAGGGTCTTCAATAATTGGTTCAATTGGTGGCTCTCCTTTGTAGGGCTTAAGTAAGCTTACATGAAAGGCATTGTGTATAAGCCAATTGTTGGGCAACTTGAGTTGATAAGCCGTCTCATTGATAGGCTTCAAGATTTGGAAAGGACCATAGTATCTTTTTGCTAGTTTAGCATAATACTTTTGATGGCCCGTAGGATTTTTGCCCGTCGTTTGCCTTAATCGAGCCTTAGGAAACTTGAGTAAGACCCAATCATTTTCTTTGAACATTAAGGCTCTTCTGTGCTTATCAGCAGCAGCTTTTTGCCTTTGTTGAGAGATGGCTATAGCCTCCCTAATCTTTTGAAAAGATTCTTGTAGGTCACGGCTATACTCATCGGCGGCGAAGATCTTCCCATGTACTTTCAGTAGCAAGGGACTTTTACGTCTTCCTTCTATGATCTCGAAAGGTGCTTTGCCCGTAGAAGTATGTACAGTATTATTGTAGGCATACTCTACTAGCGGTAAATACTTTTCCCATTGTGAGCGTTGATCTACTTCGGTAACATAAGTCTTGAGTAGATCGAGTATCGTAAGATTGGCTATCTCACTTTGGCCATCCGTTTGTGGGTGATAGGCCGAAGAGAAATTCAATCTTGTTCCTAGATTTTCAAAGAGACCTTTCCAGAAATTACTGGTCATTCTAGGATCTCTATCTGACACGATGGATGTGGGTAATCCATGGTGTTTGAAAATCTGAGATATGAAGAGAGTTGCCATTTGATGTGCCTTAATAGTCTTTTTGACAGGAATAAAATGTGCTTGCTTGCTAAACCTGTCAACTATTGTCCATATTCCTGTATTCCCATGGATAGACCTGGGTAATCCAAAGATGAAATCCATGGATATACTCTCCCATGGTGAATTTGGAATAGGCAATGGCTGGAGTAATCCAGGTTGCTTCCCTCTATCATACTTGGTCTTTTGGCATACTACACATTTTGAAACATACTCTTGTATGTCCACTTTCATGGTAGGCCAATACAAATACGTCTCTACTCCTCGGAGAGTAGGTTGAATACCTCTATGCCCTGCATATGGGGGAGCATGGGATTCATACATAACCTTTTCACGAAGGGAATGGGTAACACATAGCCTATTGCCGTGGAGAAGATAACCATCCTGCAAGGTGAATGGTTCCTCTTTCTTCCCCAAAGCAAGGGCTGACATTATGTCTCTAAAGTCAGGGTCAGTAGCATACTCATCTATCATAGAGGATAGATCATTGTGAGTAGCTATAGACACCGCATTAACTTTTGGTCGTCGTGAAAGTGCATCGGCAACTTGATTGTGTTTACCAGCTATGTGAGCAATATGGAAATTAAATTGCGAAAGAAAATTTGCCCACCTCATTTGTTTGTCGGAAAGCTTGGTTTGCGTCATGAAATACTTGAGACTTTGGTGGTTGGTTCGTAGGATAAATGGAGTCCCCAATAGGTAGTGCTTCCATGTGTCTAGGGCATGTAGAACAGCTAAAAGCTCTTTCTCATAAATGCCCAAGACTCGTTCATCACCATTGAGCCTTCGGCTCTCATATGCTATGGCATGCCCTTCTTGAAGCAAAACCGCTCCAAGGCAATCACCACAAGCATCACATTGGACCTCAAATGGCTTTGAGAGATCCGGAAGCACGAGGATTGGTTGGGAAGTAAGCTTCTCTTTGATTTTTTCAAAAGCATTTTGCTCCTTAGCAGTCCATACAAACTTAACGTTCTTCTTGGTTAAGTCGTGTAGTGGTCCTGCTACTTGAGAGAATTTTGCTATGAAGCGTCTATAGTATGCACACATACCAATAAAGCTTCTTAGCTCATGTAGATTCCTTGGGTTAGGCCATGATTTTATTACCTCTAACTTTGATGGATCCATACGAATACCATCGTGAGAGATAATATGGCCTAGGTATTGAATCTCTTGAAGGAAGAATTCACTTTTCTTTTGGTTGAGAAAAAGTTTGTTCTCCCTCAAGGCTTGAAAAATCACTTGGAGATGTTGCTTATGTTCCTCCAAAGACTTGGAGTAGATGATGATATCATCGAAGAAAACTCCATTGAATTTTCGATATGGTCTAAAAATTTTCTCCATCAAACGATTGAACGTAGCTGGTGCATTAGTCAAGCCAAAAGGCATGACTAGATATTCATAAAGACCAAATGTTGTGCGAAACGCGATCTTTAAGATATCCTCATCCACTATCCTTATTTGATGATAGCCACTCTTAAGGTCAATCCTACTGAAGTAGGTAGATCCTTGTAGCTTATCAAACAGATCTTCTACCCGAGGTACGGGAAATCTGTTTTTAATAGTGATATGGTTTAGTGCTCGATAGTCCACACACATACGGTATGTACCATCTTTCTTTTGCACTAAAAGGACTGGAGAACAAAAGGGAGAGGAACTAGGCCTCACCATCCCTTTGTCTACCAGCTCTTGTACTTGCCTCATGATCTCCTCTTGTTGAGCTTGTGAGACTCGATAAGGAGGTTTGTTAGGCGGTGAGCTTCCTGGAAGGAGCTCAATACGATGGTCATCATCCCCTCGTTTTGGAGGTAGGTCCATAGGGATATCATCGATGAACACATCTTGGAATCCTTTTAGAAAAGTAGACAAGTCTAACTCTTCTTGATTCCTATCATTTTCATTTGATGAAACATTATTAGCTTTTAGAGACTCTTTGACATAAATCATGTACGCAGAAACTGAGCTCTTCATTGATTTATCAAAAGAAAGAGGATTTACAAGTGGAATAGTGCGACCACGCTCACTAGCATCTATATACATGTTCTTTCCCCTGTAGGTGAAGTAAATTCTCCTTTCAGGGAACTTCATGTTGGCAGCCATGCGATCAAACCATGGTGCCCCTAGGATAACATCTTGATGTTGGAGGGGAGAGATGAAGAAGTCTTCTTTGTCGACATAGCTTTGGACATGAAGCCTCAACTTCCCAATCAAGGGAGTAACGGAGGCTTGCTGTCCCTTGAAAGCTGCATCAGTTGTTACTATATCTCCCATCTCAAAATCTTGAATGCCCAACTTGGTGGCCAACTCTATTGATATGAAGTTGAGAGTAGAGCCAGGGTCAAACAAGATGAAGGCATCATGCTCTCTTACCTTTCCCCAAGCATAGGAGAGTGATGATCCTTTGCAATGAGCATCCTCTTTTGGAGCTTCAATGGTGGAAGCCCTAGGAGTCTCATTGCGAGTATTCTTCTTGGGGCAAGAACGATAGCCATGTCCTTGCTCCCCACACTTGAAACACTTATGGTCCTTGCGAAAAGCTTCAAGCTCTTCAGGAGAGAGTTTGTTTTTACCTTTGTAAACTCCCTTCTCCTTGGACCGATTGTTGTTGTTGTTGTTGGAAGTGCCTTGGGAATTATTTTGAGCATTGGATTTCCCCTTTGCATCATTTTTACCCTTGTTTTCCATGGGCTTGAGATTACGTCTAGCCCGGAAATTGATGCGTGAAGCAACCATGGTGTGGTGGATTACTTCGGTAATAGTACCGGGCCGTTGAGAATTGATATATTCGGCCATCTCTTCAGGTAATCCCGCACAGAATTGCTGTCTTTGCTGGGCAAAGTCTATCTTTTGAAAGACAGTAGCTTTGAGATGTAAATCCCAAAACTTATCTACATATTTGTTGATAGACTCATGAGAGAGGAGCTTCAAGCCGCGCCATTCGGTAAGAACTTTATCTTTAGTATCGCTTGGAAGAAATTGCTTCATGATGGAAACTCGTAGAGTTTTCCATGTCTTTGGGGCTTCTCCATTGCCACGAAGGCTAGCCCACCATTGACGAGCTGATTTTTGGAAGTGCATAGCTACATGGCGTAGCTTGGAGGACTCTATGAAGCCCTCGTCCCCAAAGGCCGCATCAAATTACTAGATGAAGGCCAACACTTTGTCGGTAGCACCAAAGGTGCCATCGTAGGTGAGAAAAGAGATACTCTTTCTTCCCTCCTTGAACTTCTTTAGCTTTTGTGACCTTCGCCATGCAGGAAATGATTTGCGATGTCCTCCCCTCTTGTATTCTCTAGGAGAATAGCCATAACTTTCATCGGAAGAGAAGGAAGGTGAAGAAGAAGGAGAAGAGGGTGACCTCTTCCTAGCCCTTTTCTTCCTTTGTTTCCTCTCTTGCCTTTGAGAGTGATGAGGAGAAGGACTATGGGTTGCTCTTTTCCTCTTGGGAGGAGTAGGCGATCATCTAGACCGCCTTCTTCGTGGAGCCACATCTTCAGAAGAACTTAGACTTTCATTGCTTTCTTTCTCTTTGGATTCCTCCTCTCGAATGGGAGAGAGTCTTCTTTTGGGGGTCTCTTCAAGAGGCCTCCTAAGCTCTCTCTCCTCTTGGAGAGGAAGGGAAATTCCATAGGCACGAAGTTGTTGAGTAACTTCGGCTTGCAAGGTAGGTTTGCCCATAGCTTGTTGCAACCTAGTCACAAGATAATTCACAAACATGGGAGCATCATCAATAGCACCTTCATGTGCAAAGTCAAAGCTATCAATGTTCATTCTAGTCTCTTGATTATTGTCAGCCATGTTAACAAAATTTTATGTATGTACTTAGTGTATGCTTTGGCAATTCAAAACCTTAGTTGCCACTCCTCTTAGCCTTTGAAAATCGGCTCTTAAGTATCTACACCCACGGCTCAAAGTGGTTAATTATAGAGAGTAGAGGAGTAGGTCTAACATAGCAGAGTTGCCAAGGGCTAGCTCCTTTCGGACTTCTTATGGCTCAATAATGGTAAAGCCGTAGGCAAGTCTAAAAAGACTCCATTATTAAGTCCAAGGCTCCCGAGGTGTGCACCGTCCCCCACATAGTGGGCTTAACAAAACCGGTATTAGATCCCAGTTCCACTTACTCTATTATAATTAACAACATCAACCATTTATAGGCTACTTAAGGACCTCTCTTCTTAAGAAAGAAAAGAGAAACCAAATGCTCTGATACAAATGTAATGGAATTTGCCTATTCAATTTGAGAATAGCGGAATTTAATGAGAGTACTTTCAAGAAATGATTTTGTGAGCATAGCGGTAGACATAATTGAAGATAGCAACATAATCATAGCAATTAGTTAACTTGGCATAGACAATACTTTTGCAAGAGAGAGAGTTTAGAGAACATGACAACAATTGAGGACCGGATTTATGTGGAGCCGGTCCCCCCTCCAATAGGCATTTGTATTATGATTTCTCCCATAAAGAGAGACTTGTTACAATACAGTCTTTGTGTTCCTTGTGACCTAGGTGATGCCATGAAGATGGAAGGCTTCATGCACCACAAACATAACATAAACTTGAAGAAAGCTTTAACTATCCCAAGCCTTAGTCCCAAGACCTCAAACACCTTCGAAGGTGGAGAGAGCTAGCAGGGAATGAGGGTAGGGAAGAGGAAGAAGAAACATTTCGTAGGAGAAAGAATTAGTTCCTCACTTATCATACTCTTGTTGCTAGCACACATAATAGCATAGTAATGAAGAAGAAGGAGATGGCAAGCTTAAGCATTGAAGCATGGCTCTTGGTTGGATTTGCACTCCATAGCCAAGAGTGTTGGTGTAGGCTCTCAACCTCTACTTGCTTGGAGAGGGAGCTCTTGCACTTTGCATAGCACACAATGAGAGTGATTGTGAGTGTGTGTGGGTGAGTATACCCCCTAGGCACCCCCCTAGCTTGCTTGGGTCGACCCCCCCTTGTAGCTCATGCCTGAAGCTCATTGGACCCTTCCAGGCCTAGCCAATCACAAGCAAGAGCCATTACAAGCAACATGGGTAGCCTTGGGACAAGTGTCCCCCTTTCCCCTTTGAGAGAGAGGACTTCATAAATGAAAAATCAATTAGATAATTCAAGTAATTTATCATTGGACCCCTTTGAATCTTAGCCAATAGGCTTCAAGCAACACATGAAGGTAACATGGGTAGGGGCCTGACATGTGTCCTTGCTGCCTCTTCAAGTTGGGGCTTCCCTTGTGTGTGTGAGTGGGTGTTCTCTCTCTAGCTCCTAGGAAAAGGGCTCGCCCCCCCTCTTGTAGGAATGATTTTGACTTTAGGTGATCAAGCACCTTACTCATCAAGCATGACAAAGCACTTGAACTAGGGGGTGTTCCCACAAGCATCTCAGGCAAGCTTCTCAAGGCACCTCAAGTACTTTAATCATGCAGCAAGTCAAGCACCTCAAGCATCTTAATCAAGCACCTCAAGCATGAAAAACACCTCAAGCATGACAAGCACCTCAAGCATGACAAGCACCTCGAGCTTGGGCCGGGTTCCCACCTCAAGCTCAACCCTAGCTTACTTAAGGTCAAAGGACTTTTACACACATTTATTGGAGGTCTTCAATGAAGCTAACCCTAAGGTCTTATGCTCCATTGGTTAGCCTTGCTCTTTGATAGACCATCTCCCTTTTGGGCCCCTTTACCATTGGCCCCGTGTTGAGATAGATCTATAAGAACATACCTATATCTTAACACTTGTTCCCGTTTATTCTCCCACATTAAGTGATCATTTAATATGAGAAAATCATTTGGGTTAGTTAGATATTAGATTTTATGACACCACAAGATGGAAAGGGGAAGTCGAAAAACCACTAGCACACTCAGTGAATGCCTCTCTATAGCCCACTGATCTCACAACACCCCTATTCCCTAGTAAACACACACCTAGGCACCCTATCTGCAAATGACTACTGCCCTGGCCCATACCCAACCAGCCCAGAGTGTATGCACTCAAGTGTAAAGTACATCATGATGCATTTCATATATAACCTGGGTACTCCATATCCACACACATGCTCCCCACAATTGGACTGATACACAGATTCTTACCTATATATCTAACATGCACAACACACAAATATGCTTTGAAATCCGTGGCATGTACCACGTTTTAAGTAGAGAGTGTCGTCACATTGCATTCAAGTACCTCAAATATGCGACCTCCTTATTAGCACTAGAGCGAGAGGGGAAATTATATATATATTAAGAACTAGGAGAATATGATAATGCAAATCATGCTCGCTTCAATTCAAGCATATACAATGATAGAGTGGCATGAAACAAAATGTTCTCGCTCCTTTGATATAGCACCCTTCATCCATTTATTGCTCTTTCTTCTTCTCCTTTTTGATGCCCGATTTGTCTTCCTTTGTGTGATTTTTGCTTCTTCCTTACTCAGGGCAAGGCCCCTTCTAACTGGCAGAACCTAGATCCACTTTCCTCGCCACTAACAATCCTTAGATCCTCCTCATGCGAGCATATGCTTACTCTATCCCATGCAGCCCTCAACTTCTTTTGCATATAACAACCTACCAACTCCAGTTCAGCAACGCAAAAAAACTCCTATTGGAAAGAGTAATCAATTTGCCTGTTTGGGGTATCACCTCCTCACCGTATGGTACGTGTAGATCTAAAGGACAACCCAATATGCCCCCCTCATTGCAGTTTGGACCTTGCCTCCTTTTCTTTGCAGCGCTACAATATCCTTTCTCAGGGTCTCTCAAACCTGCTCTTGGCACCAACTCCTTCCTTGCCACAGGTTGCGTGGCTCTCCTCTTGTAGCCCCAACCCTTATAAGCACCCAATCGGTGACCTTACATAGAGTCTCGGACCTCCACAATAGTTTCCCCTTTATGCTATCAGCTCTTGGACCTCTTCAATAGCTGACAACGTCCGATCTCTTGCAGCTCCCGTCATTCTCTTTGTTCCTTGGCCCACCGCATCACGTCCTTGACAGGTTCCTGGCCCTCTGAAGTAATGTCCTGAGCTGCTCGTCAGTGGTCCCAGCCTCTCCTCGCTTCACTCACCTGTCGGCTCGAGCCCCCCTCGGCCCGTCTACTGCCTTATGAAGCCCCTGCCACCGCTGGCGGCCTCATGCAGCTGCTGCCACGCCCTCATGTATTCAACTGGTCGGGCTCCTCTTCTCTCTTGCTTTTGCATGGACACCAGGTGGCGCCCTTTCGACTGAGAACATCAGCACCCCCTGCTCTCGGACTCCCATAGAGATGGCGCTTCACCCTTCTCATCACTAGTACCTCTCTCGTCTGCAGCTGGCGACTCTTCCACTCCTGAACAGCAGCTCGTTTTTTTTTTTAGCATGGCTATTTTAAGGAAATATACGTTTTCTGACTTATGGCTTGGACAATGTTCCCGCGAGCGAAGTGTCGATCGCGTCGGGCTTTGCATATCGAAACCCTACAAGCTCTTGAATGACAATAGTCAATACTCCAGCCCCAACAAAAAGAATCCTTTCAAAGGCCATCGACCAATGACATCTCCGCCGGAAAAAAAAACCATGATGGTCGTTGTTGGGCTCGAAAAATCAATGCTTGACCTGCATAATGTCACATCTTGTATACACATCCTGATGATGCTTACTGTACCCTGCATCTAGTAGTTGCTCAAGCATTGAGTCATCAGCCTGCTAACTTTCACATAGGTGTCACTCGCTTCTCCTTGGGTCGACAATCTTTGGGTGCACCAACGTCTTCGGTCTTTAGCAACTCCTGTTAACTGACGTTGACTCAGTTAACATTCCCCCCTTCCGATTTTAGTGCCCGTCCTCGGGCAATGTTGAAAAGTGTCCGTGGAGGCTATGGAAGGTTTTTGATTGGTTGTTGATGGGCTAATCATCTTTATTTGACATTGGATTTGTTGATGAGGTTCAATTTGTTGCAGTGTCTTCATTGGTCAAAATATATCTATTGTGAGAGATGATGTTGCATTTGTTCGTTGTAATAGAATAGTGAGGAGGCTTCTGTTTAATTATGAAAAGTATGTACAAGGGAAGTAGAATGGTGAGGTTCTAAATTAGGGTCTAATACCTCGATGACCAAAGGTAAAAAACCTAGTGTAAAAAAAGTACCTTTGGGATACACGCATTATTGGAGTACTTATTAGCATGGGATATATTAATAAATTACACAAGGGATTATTTTCTGATAGATATGGAATTAAAAAGGTAGCAAATATGAAAGGGTAGCATGATGGAACAGTGGTTTTCCTATTGTAGTTCACTCAAGGTGCATAGGTGGAAGCGAGAAAGAGTGTCGAATGCATATGTCCAATGGTGGCACATCCTATTTATGCATACATAGAAATTCATGCAAAACAATATGCTGTGCAAGAAAGATTTTGAGGGGTTCCTCAGAAAGATAGTGTAGATATAAAAGCATATGGCATGGCTTTGCAATCTGGCACCCCTTAAGATCAATGGTTTTCGTTGTCGAGGATATGTGCTCTCATCTTAGTGTGCACTGTGCGTGAGTGTTGGACCTACGACACTCCACCATTTGTAAGCTAATAGACTGCGGCTCTTATGCTCATCTCATCTAGCATGAGCGACATGACTTAGATATGCTCAACACTTCCAACTTGAGAATAAGCCTCTGGGTGTCTCCTTAGAGGTTTCAGTTGGGTCAGCAGTTGTCTTGAAGTTTTGAAGGCCTTTCTTGCTTGAAGAAGCTGATCCATGAGGGTTTTTTGATGTAGTGGCATATGCTGTCACACCTTCTTTGCTAATCGGTGGAAGTTCCACTTTAGCTTTACCTTTGTCTACAATATTTGTCTTAAATTCTTGTGACTTCCACAACTCTGAATCTAGCATGAATGGTACCTGTAAATGTTGTTGGATACCTCTTGCAAAAGAGAGTATTAGCATTTTATCTTCTTTGTAGGCCTTGTGTTGGTCTAGCTAACCACTGATGTCGAAGGATGACATCTGCAAGCATTTCCTTTGAAGGCTTCACCTGAAACTTTACCTACTCTTCATGATTTTGGATGTTAAGGGTAGCAACCATTTCTTCTTGGCTTGTAGCCTTACCCATGATTTCTTTATTATCTGGCTGGTCTTTAGTAATCTCTACAATACTCAGGATGTTTTCTGCAACTATATTGCACTTCGCTTCTTTATCCAATAGAGCATTGCATCTGACACTTGCTCCTTTTGTATTGCTCAGAACTACAACTATTCTCAGTGTTGGTTCTATTGAATATTTTTGTCTTTCTTTTGCCATGGTCTCATCTTGATCTGCTACAGTCGGGAGCGCAAAAGGCCTGCAAAATACGTAAAATAACAAACTACAGACAATAAAGCGATAGATCTGCATACCTGACGCATCCACGAGCACATAATCGACGATATACGAGGACAGAGAGAGATAGAGAGCGATAGAGAGTGAAAGAACACGTGTAGGCGCACCTCCTAGAGCGGAGTGCTACGCCGACACGGTGAGAGAGAAGAGGGGAGAGATAAGAAGAGCAACGCAGACATTGGGTGCAATCTCCCCCCGTGCAAGAGTGACCATTTCCCTCTTGCACGTATTTGTTATATAGATTTCTTGAATGGTCAAATTGGTTACAAACTGGCCGGCCAGTCATAAATGCCCAAAGCTCATAAAAGAGCACTTGAATAATAAAATGTACATGATATACATATCCATTCGCATAGGCCAAGCTGGGTCTAGTCTTTTCTACCTGTCAGCTGCAATAAATAATAAAATATCAATTCTAAAACATACCTCTCCGTTGGAAAGCAACTGTCCTCAGTTGCGAAGATAAAAATCTGCAAACAATACTTGTCAAAAATAATGATTAGAAATCTGTATCAAATAGTAAAACAAAGTCCATAAAATTAGACAACATTGCTTATGCCTGCCGTCATCCACATACTACCTATTCTAGTGTCCCATACCACTAGAATAAGTAGTATATGTCATACCTGATGAATCACGATATCATTGGTCACACTCATCATCAATCTCATAATGTCAAATCTCATCACATAAACACTGCCATAATAATCACCACATACCAAATCCCAATCAAATTCCAATTCCATAGTATAAGTCCAAATCCAAATCACTTTCATTATATACCTGGGTAACAAAATCATACCAGTTGCAGTGGTGGCCAACCACTGCAGCATGATTTTGTGAGTGGTGTTGCCTAAAACGACGAAAATCGGCTAATCTACTAATGCTGCCTAAATTTGTGAATCTGCATTTGATACTATTTAAAAATCATGAATCTGCAATTTATCAATGTGCTGCCTAAATCGGCGAATCTGCAAAAAGATGATTATCTACACACTGCCTAAACCGGCGAATCTGTGTGTTTGTGACCAATGGACTAGGCGAGACATAAAAATATAACATTTATCACAGGTGTAACATCAATGTGGAGTGTGTTTGAGTAGGAGGGTACTTACAAACTGTTGTTTACTATCCCAGAGTACCTTAGCTCACATGAGTAGCTGCATAGCTAAATTATCTCAATGAAAATCCCAGGAGGGTATACTGTATTTGAAAATATATATACCATTGTTGGCGCATGGAAACGGGTACAAGTGCTGCAACTAGCAAACTTACACCAAAGTATAGCTAAAAGTTTCAAAATGTGTTAGCGTGAGGTTAATAATTGGTCATGAACTTGCAATGATAACTATAGAAGGGATTAGTAGACAATTAAGACAAATGTGAGGCAACTGAATGGAAAGGAAATTTTTGCAGTTCTAATGAAATAGCATAGGTCAACTAGTGTCACTAACCAAAAAATACAAGAACGAAGTGCAAGTTATTGTAGAGCAACTTGTGCTTAGGCAGTTGTAGACAAGAAAGTTAGCATACTTAACAAATGAAGTGCTTATTAAGAGTTTAGGCTAGATAGTACCTTTTAAGTCCACCAGTCTTGGTTCTTTCTATACAAATGTAGACCGTGACATATAAAAGTAGGAAAGGACTTATCTTGCTCGACAGGGTGGTCTATGGTACTGGGCAAGGATTGAGGTTGAAAAGTTAGCAGTGTCACTACTTGTATCTTTTGAATCGTGAAATAAATAATGACAATTGTGTATACTTTGGCAAGCTCTATCAAAGCAATCCATTGAAATTTAGAAATATAACAATGTTAAGAAGTTTTGGACTATCATTTGTAACAAAATGTAATAGAAAATGAGTATTTGTGCCCATCAAAGATAATAACTTTACGTTTAAAAGCTTTAGTAAAGCCTTACCATGGTCATATTTGATCGTTATTTCATTTCAAATTATTGTTTTTTGTTGAAGGTCAGCAAATATGTTGTGATATACCATATAGACTCACTAGAACAAACAATTAGAACTTACCAAGGACTAGAAAATGGTGTTCAATTTGTGACTACTTTCACTAGGAAATCTTGAATATTACAGCTTGAGAGTATGCAAAGACAAAACAAAATCACAACAACGACATACTAATAAGATTTATTTATTATTATTTTTGTTAGATCTGGGTGAGCACGGATAGCCGAATAACAAGTCGAGTATCCCTCGAGACGAGACATGATAAGTCTCATTGTAATCTGCAAAGCGATACCAAATGAAACATGATTTCTTGCCTTATGGGGGCAATCTACCAGAGATTTTTCCTACCTTTCGTTAGCAACAGATACACATGATTGACAAGAAGGCTTTTCAATGGTCAAATTGCATTGATCGTAAACCTACACGAGTATATTGGGTCTTGTACAAAGCTTGTGGGCGTGTAGGTAAGAGAGAGGGTAATTGGTTATGCATCATCAATGTGGAGAGAGAGATAGAGAAAGAAATTAAATGAAATGTTATATTAATAGGCTTCAAAATGCCAAAATTTCCTCTGAGTCCAAGCTGATACAATCCTTGTGGATCTAAAACAATGTTTGGGTACTAAAATAAATGAAGTAAATTGAAAAACTTAAATGAAAAAAGAAAAAAAAAACCTGAAAACATCACACTAAAATCTTCATCATCATTGTTGATGACTGAGGATAAATGGCATCGGGTGTTGTGCAAGAAAGTAGTGCATTGCTCGCTGAAGAACGTCATCAATGCTTCCTGTTGTAGTAAATACAATATAGCATCCAGGCGAAATGTTGTTGAAGTGAGCACATGATCATGAGATAAAGGAGAAAGTCTGCTTGGAGTAGATCTCGCTTCATGGTCACGACCACCTCACAGTGCATGCTACACGCGCTTATGATATTGAGCTTTAATGAATGAGAGAGAGAAACCATAAGTATTGTATCTGTTTGGTTTACATTTCATCCCTCTAGTTACATGGAATAACAGATCGATGCAAGCAGAAGGCAATTGGATGAGGGAATCTGTTTCATCAACGATGATTGTTACAGGTGTCAGCAGTTTTCCTTCAGAGAGAGCAAGATGAACTGTACTGCCTTGCACTCTTCCTGTGGATCCCTGGCCGGCCTAAGGAGGTTGGGGCATGGGAGTTTCAAGGTATTCCAAAAGCAGGCCCAAAGAGTTTGGTCATCCCAGCTGTCATTAACACCTTCCAAGCCAAAACCTAAGTACACGGAGGGGGGGTGACCGAGCGAGAGTTGTTGTGGGGGGGGTGGTTGTGCATGAGAATGCGGTAGAGGGAGAGCAGAAAGAGAAATAGATAGGCGTGTGTGGCTATGCTTCTACGGCTCCAAGCTTGCATGGCGGCTTGAGGGAGAGGGCATGCTTTGTGCAACTGATGAGCGTCGTATGTGGCTGGAAAACCGCAGGAGAAAGAAGCAATGATAGAGAAAGTAAGAGAGAGAGAGAGTGTAAAAGAAAAAACTGGGCTGAGTAGCCAATACAGTAAGAGTGCCACAATGCAATACAACTATTTGGGGTGGTGGTTAATGCAATACAACTGCATAGCGTGTGTGAGACACTGGTTGGGGTTGGTGGGAAAGGGGCCATGCGAAGGGTAGGGGCACTATTTGATAATGACTGCCATGCTCTCAAGACCCACCATTTTATGAGGCTGCATGGCGGCTGGCCGAACAGGAGCCCTGAGAATGAGAGAAAGAGCGTGCGAACTTCGATTGGGTGAGAGAGAGTGTAAGAAACACTGGTTGACTAAGAGCAGGCAAAGAAAGATAGCGGTTGGTTGAGAGTGATACCTGTGGCTGCATGGGGAAAGTTGCGAGGGAGAGAGTAAGAGAGAGAGAGAGAAAAGTTTGTGGTGGCACTGCAGGTATTAGTGGTCACGCTGAGGCTGTAGCGCATGCAATTCTTGCAAAACGCCATTAGTGAAATAATATTAAAGCGTGCAAGCCAACTAAAATAATGGGAGGTGAAGTTTGACAACTCCAAACCGTAGGTTTAGTGCTCCACACACTAATGGAAGGATGAGGTTCGTGCATGGCAGCTTACGGAGGTCACTGGTTGTTGACGACTACTACCAGGCTTGTCTTGTGCGGTACTCTAGTAAGGCCAACCTCCAATAATTGCAACGAGTGAACACCTCTATTCTTCCTCGAGCAATGGCAACCAAGGCAGTCGCATATGGGGTTTTTCCACAGTAGGCATGCGTTGATTCCTGCTAACGATTATGATTATAACTCTCTCCTCTTCATCATCCCGGGTTCAAGTCTAAACACAACATCAAAAGTTCACTTGGAATTCTTAATCTTCTGATCCGGTATTCTTGTCTAAGCCGTTTAACCTTTGTAAAAGCTTAAAATTTTGCCTCGTAATCCTATAATGTAAACTGTCGCTAAGCCCTCTCGAGTAAGATTCTTCTCTCTTTAATATCGACCTACTAAAGGCTATGTATTACTCCTCTTTGTCGTCACTAATCATCTCGACATGATTTTTAGTTTAATCCATGTTTTTTTTTGTGTTTAATTAACACAATATTTACATTAACAAGCACTAAATTATGGTGATAAAGAAAGGACTCTCTTAAATTTCGACCAAAAAACATTAATTGTATCATGCAATCAACATTAAGTGAAGCAATTAGCAAAATCTGCAAACATAAGAAAGAAAAACCACTTAGCTATTGCTTCTCAGATTGTTCAGTCTAGGAGCATAGCCTCGTCTCTGATACCACTGCTACAGTTGGGAGCCTGGAAGGCCTGCAAAATATGTAAAATAACACACCACAGACAATAAAGCGATAGATCTGCATACCTCACGCATCCACGAGCACATAATCGACGATATACGTGGACAGAGAGAGATAGAGAGCGATAGAGAGTGAAAGAACACGTGTAGGCGCACCTCCTAGAGCGGAGTGCTACGCCGACACGGTGAGAGAGAAGAGGGGAGAGATAAGAAGAGCAACACAGACACTGGGTGCAATCTCCCCCCGTGCAAGAGTGACCATTTCCCTCTTGCACGTATTTGTTTTATAGATTTCTTGAATGGTCAAATTGGTTACAAACTGGCCTGCCGGTCATAAATGGCCAAAGCTCATAAAAGATCACTTGAATAATAAAATGTACATGATATACATATCCATTCGCATAGGCCAAGCTGGGTCTAGTCTTTTCTACCTGTCAGCTGCAATAAATAATAATATATCAATTCTATAACATGATCTAATTGTGTCTCTATGGAGGGTGGCTTGAGACTCTGATTTCCAATCTGATTTACATCAGCTGAGTTGACTGGCAATGTTTGGATCTTTGGACTTCCTATTGCTTCTTGGTTTTCTGCAACTCTGTTCTTCTTAACTTCTGGCTTTGATGGCATTCTTTGCTCAATAGCTTCCGTGGTTGCTCTTTGCTCTGTTTGATCTGCACTTGATATTGCCTGATTTTCTTTAAGCTCTTCTGAAGTTTTGATTGATGGAGATGAATCATCTTCAATAGGATTTGCTTTGATATAAGTCTCCATTTTAACTGTGTATGAGAACTTTGTATTGTCATCCACGAGTGGCCATTCTTGGTCTTCATTCTTTGTTGTCTCTGATGACTCCGTCATGTTTACATTCTATATCTCTAACATCTTCTGCGCTATTGCATTCCCATTATGATATGGTCTGGCATATCTTTTGTTGTGGTCATGTGACATTGAGCTATGATGATCTGTGAACTTACTTTCAATGGTGGTAGAGATGATTCCCCAGCATTCCCCTCGTTTGTCTCCATATATGCACACAAATTCAGGAGAATCTTCCAGTTGTGCTTGGCCACATCTTTTCCAAGTGCGAAAGGACATGAGGTTCTTGTCTAGCTTTATGTCTCTTGACAGCTTTTCTTCCTTTTCACCAACAATGTTTCACTTGATTGTCTCAAGATTTGTGTTTGAATTGACTGCTTTTGTTGTGGCAGTGTCCTTTGGCTGAGCTTTATCTACATTCTCTTTGCTTTGACCATGTGCTTCTGTTGATGTTGACTCCATTGGTTGTAATATTGCAAGTTTCTGCGATTGTTGAGCATTGTCTACTTGCATCTAAGTAAATCTTGATCTTAATAGATCCATTGTACTTTCTGGAAGAATCTGTCTCTTCGGAGGAGATTTTGGTGGTGACCTTTGTGTAGCTTTCTGGACTTTTGCTCCCATTGACTTTGACTATTTTGTACCTGTTTTGGCAGCTTGAGGCTTTGCATCATCTTCAGATAGTCTTTGACTTCATTCTTACCATCCATAGAGGGCGTACACCTATTCGTCAAAATGTTAATCCCCTCCATAAGCTCATGGAAAATAAAGAGGCCCGTCTACACCCCATTATCTTCCTAAAGGACCCAGATTTCATCAGAATCTGCAGATAAATTCCTCTATGAAGCTCATCAAGGACAGAAGTTTCAACTGATCTCCACAAATCAAAGTCAAAAACTGACAAAGTCCATAGTGTTCAAACAGCTACATGTGACCAAGCTCACATATGCATATCAAGATGCGCATGGTTACGAATATCAGCAAGATCATGACCTTGTGTAAACCTATGTGTAAGAGTGGTCAAAGCATGCACTTTTCCCCCAAAAAGGAGGTGGAAAGTTTTAGGATTTTCGGCCTTCCATAACTCACATATGATCTCCGATATGAGTGGAGATCGTAGATCTGCAATCTACGCATCGAGCTCTTTCATAGATATGCTACATGATATGGTTTTACTGAGATTTTAAATTTATTGGGGAAAATTTGAATGTAATAACTAACTAGCGTTTTTCTTG
>NW_028221569.1:0-59056 GCF_014529385.1 Adiantum capillus-veneris
GCATCATGGCTGTGGAAATTGAGGAGAGAGCCAATTGTTGTAGGGAATGATATACCTACAAATGGAGGAAAGGTTGCTGAGGAGGAGTACAATATATGCACAGTGTTGAAGGGAAGGAGTTGTGGATCGTGAGGTAAACGTGGCTGAGGAGGATGCAATATGGACATCTCTCGTAGGAGAATATTCTTGGGGATCACACGCAAGAGGAGAAGGCAAGCTGCAGCATGTGATCGTCACGAGGGGGATATGAGTGCAGTAATAAGGTAGGGTGCATAGGATAATTGTGGGAGAGGATGTCCCGTGTAGATTAGTGACAAAAATAGCCAAGCAATGCTGCACAAGAGGAGCGCAGAAAAGTGGGGAGAAAAGCAAAAATTTGTGGAGGGGGAAAATCCACGGAGCAATAGAATGGGAGAATAGAGAATCTGCAGAAGCCTACAAGGTGGGAACGAGCAGGGTAGCACAAACAACGTGTGGAAGACAAGCTACACTGGAGTGCAAGAGCGAGGGAGTGTGGAGGGCTCAAGACATGACACCCAATCACATAACTTAACCAGTCATGGCTCATTCAATCCACCAAAAAAAAACTCACTTTCATGACTTAATCAGTCAAACAATTTCTTTGTAGAAAAGAACTTGATCTTCTAATCATAAAGTCATCAAAATGTCATATAGGGGTCTACAAAAGATCTCTCCATGAGAAAACATAATAGAGGTTTCAACCATAAACTATGGTACACTTCAATCGGCATAATGTAACATCTCTACGAGTTGGGTAATGGTATAGAAAACCATACACATGAGGAAGCTGGAAGTAGTCCATTTAATCTTTTTAACCTAGGCTCTGATACCAATTGTGAGGTCCCCAACCCCGAGAAGATTGGAGCAACTTGATAGATGGCCTTCCTTTATTCTCGTTTTTCATTGATGACACCCTACTCCATTTCCACAAAGTAGAGATATGAGCAATAGAAGAGAGGAAGTCTTCTATCCATCGTTTACGTGGTTATAAGGGTCATACGTCACAAGCTAGGTCAATAAATCTAGGATTCTAATGAAAGTTGTTTCTTAATATAAAGATAAAATCCCATTGACATATTTAGAATCCATAAACAACGCCTTTTTATCCACGTTTAAGAGGCACGGTCTCCATCCATAAACCATAAATATGAGATGAGACTTAGTTTAAACTAACTAGTGATCTTGTGAAAATACCCGACTAATTGGGTCTATAGCTTTTCGGAGCATGTAGATTGAGACATCTTGACTCTTGGCACAATGAGTCTCCAATTTCACTTCTCTTAATAGAGGAGTGGAGAGTTTCTCGACTAATTGAGACCACCCATCCTTGACTGGCAACCTGAGCCAGCCTCCACTTTCCACCCCACACTCACACTTTTTAGCTTGTTGTTTAATTACTACCACACTATTTTGCATATACAAACAATGCTGAAAAATTAATTCCAAAAACAGGTTCTTTTATACAGCCCTTTAAACAATACCAAAACAGTTCAAACAAGGCCTAATGAAGACAATCCTATAATTCAACAAAAATAACTTTTCAAATTCTCATGAGTTGTCGCTATCTAGGACTTTCTCTGTCTAACCAACAGAGCCTTTGCAAAGGATTTATTTGCTAACTGCAAATTATGCAACCTTCCCATCTCTCTAACCGCGAGGCATCTTGCTAATCGTCAGGCATCCCGCTAACCACGAGACATCCCGCTACCTGCCACGCAACTTGCTAACTACCAGGCATCCCGCTACTTGTGAGGCATCCCTAACCACGAGGCATCCCGCTAATCATGAGGAACAAAAGAGAGCCGATAACCTTAGCTTAATCTCCACTAACCATGGAATCATCTCGCTTGCGAGGAACAAAAAGATATTCTTTCAAAAATTCTTTTCTTTAAATGATTCTTCAAACATGATCAACCAATTCTTCATATCAATCAGTATAACGACTTATCAAACAATAATAATTTATCAAGCAATAACAATTTAACCAACAATGATAATTTATCAAAGAGTTCTTTCACTAATCTATGAAAATATATGCTTGTTTCTCGTGATAGAATCACGTTCTTGACAGTTTAAGGGAATCCCTATGCTTAACTTCCCAGATCAACATTGAATAGCAATGAAAAATTTTAAATTTGTCTTATCGGATTAGCGACATATTCGATTACCTCCGTGTTTGAGGTTGGATGATTTCACCTTCTTGCGGAGTCGATACCTCCGCTTGAGTTATGATTGGAGTAGATGATACCTTCTTTTGTACCTTCCTTGGAGTTGGAACTACATGAGCATCCTTTGAGCTTCAAGTCACTCGACTTGGGGCCATCATAACGAGGTAGAGGAAAGGGAAAGAGATAAAGAGAACTCAAGAATCCGAAGGGCAACACGATGATGGTAGAGAAAGACTTGGAGATGGAGATGGCTTGAGGTTGAGAGCTTGAGGAAGAGAAGGTAACTCTAACGTCAAGGCAAGAGAGCTTCCACTTCTAAGAGTTTTGTGCCTGTGTCTTGAAAGTGAAGAGAGAGGTGTCTTTATATAGGCTCTCAAGCCCATCTAAGAATAAAGGGAAGCAAAGAGAGATAAGTTCATGTACATTTGCGGCTCATATATATATATGTATGATATAATATATCATTATTATTTTTTATTTTATTTTTTTACGAACACGGATTCCGATGTACAATTTTGATTCTTTAATTTTAAAAGAATTTTGGCTCCTAAGACAAGAACTCTAAACTTAACTCCCTCCTCTTTCTTTCCTAAAGATACTCCTCCTTTCCTAAAATTACTCATGCTTTCTTCAAGGTCAACTCTTATCTTTTGAAATAGATTTGAGGCTTAAGTTTTCTCATCAACCTATTGTTTTCAAGTGAAATAAGGGTCATAATTAATAGTTCTAAAGTCCGATCATTCCATTAGAATACTCTGTGACTTAACAAAATGCAAACCTAGAATATTTGCAAAGTAAATGAATTACTTTTATTGGAAATTTTTGGGTATATTACAATCTCCCCAACTTAGGGATTCGAGACTTCCTCACCTCGAGAAAAAATGAGGATACTCCTACTCTCATTACTATCTCAATCATCATTATATCCAAAAGAGTGGTGTCTTTAGTCTACTTTACTTGCTATTGCTGCTCCATTAGTCAATCGTGGAATAGTTCCAATAATGTTCCAACTCTCCACATTCGAAGCATTGAACATTCAAGCGTGGACGATCTTGCACATTAGAAACATAATCTCTTTGTGGTTGGGTATCTCTAAAGCTTTGATTCAGCTCAATTCTTCTTGTAATCCCTTGTCCCTTCATTAAAGGTTTAGCTCAATGAAGGTGTTGGCAATGGATGAGATACTAGACATTTGCCCAATAGTAGATGTGTGGCAAAAAAGAAAAAATCTAGGACAAGGTTATGTTGATGGCGGAGCCCAATATGTGTCATAACACACTCATGTGTTGAGAAGATGGGTCTTACAGTGACTCGGGTGTCAGGCTTTCGGATTAGATTGGCAAACCATCAAAAGTAAAATGTTTGGGTGTTGTAAAGATCTTAGAAGTGGAGGCATATGATGCAAAGGCGGTGTTAATTTTTCATGTGATGCCAATGGGGTTGGGAGCATATCCTATCATACTAGGCAGACCATGGTTACGTGCAGTGGGAGCTGTTCAAGATTGGAGACGTGGTACGATTAGCCTCTATGGAAAGATAGGTTCCAAGAAGCTATATAATATGGACACAAGGAAACGATTGGAGGAACTTTATGAAGATGAGGATGAGTCTAGTGATGAAGACTATTCCACAGTGTCTGAAGAGGACAGTAATAGTACTACCAGCAGTGATGAGGATGCTCATTGTCTCATTTTCTTTCTAACATTGAGTCTGTTGAACATTCATCAACGCCGCATGCTTCTCTCTCCTCTATTCCACCAATTTCTAATTCTCCACAAGCAAACGTTGCTAATCAGTTACAAAAATTGTTAAAGGAATTTCAAGATGTTTTTCCTGATGATTTGCCATCAGGTTTACCACCGACACGCTCAGTGCAACATGGCATTGACGTGGCTGCAGGCTGTAAACCTGTTAGTAAACCACTTACCGTATGAGTTACTCAGAGGCTGATGAGGTGGAACGTCAGCTTGCTGACTACCTTAGCAGAGGATTTATACAACCCAGTTCTTCACCATGGGCTTCGCCTATACTTTTGGTGAAGAAAAAGGACGGCAGTATGCGCATGTGCGTAGACTACCGGGGCTTAAATGCTTATAGTTAAGAACAAATACCCATTGCCAAGGGTCGATGATTATTTGATAAGCTAACTCATAAACGAATTTTTTCAAAAATTGATTTGAGGTTAGGATATCACCAAGTCCGTATTCGGCTTCCTGATATACCTACGACTGCATTCAAAACACGGTTTGGACATTACTAGTTTTTGGATGCCCTTGGGTTAACCAATGCACCTGCGACATTCATGACACTTATGGATAGTGTCTTGAAACCATATTTGGCAAATTTTTCATTGTGTTCCTGGATGACATTCTATTTTATAGTGCTTCTGAAGAAACGCACTTACAACATCTTAGGAAGGTGTTTGAGTTGTTACGTGCAAACAAGTTATATGCCAAGGAATCTAAATGTGATTTTCTCAAGGAATAAATTCATTATTTAGGCATGTCATTTCAACTAATGGCCTATACATGGATCAATCCAAAGTGGATACCATCCGGAAATGGCCACCTCCTAAAATCTGGAAGAATTACAGATCTTTTTAGGCTTCACAGGTTTCTACCGAAGTTCGTTAAAAACTATGCTCACCTTGCTGTACCTATGACGGACCAACGAAAAGGCAAAGGTAAGGCTTTTTAGTGGGGTTCCGCTCAACAACAGAGTTTTGAAACACTCAAAGATGCATTAGCTACAGCTCCTATACTAGCTATTGTAGATCCTTTGAAACCATTCGTTTTGGAAATGGATGCCAATGACCGTGCTATTGGAGCAGTCCTGTTACAAGACGGACGGCCAATTGCATTTGAAAGTAAGAAGCTGGATGCAGCTCAGTAGAATTAATTTTTAGAATCTCTCAAGGGCAAATATGAGCAAGATGACACATATTCCAAAGTGTGGAGCCATGTTCAAAATAGGGATTCTTCTCACTCCAATGCAGGTAGTGTACAGTTAACCTCCACACCTAGTTCTCCTTTATCAAGTGATGAACTACAATGATGGAAGCATTTTACCATCGACAATGGGTACCTACTCCACAAGGGAGAGTTTGTGTACCGACGGACACAGACATCCGGAGCCAAATCCTTTATGAATGTTCTGTAAGTTTATTTCGACCAAATCAACGGTTAAGACACCGGAACTAGCAAGATTATTTGTGGACAATCTATACAAATTGTATGGGTTGCCAAGTAATATTTTAGTGACCGTGACCCAAAGTCTAGTAGCCACTTTTGGAGAGCTGTATTTATACGATTGGGTACACAACTCAACCTCAGTACAACTGACCATCGAGAAGCAGATGGTCAAACGGAACCGGTTAACCAGGTGCTACAGGATATGCTTAGAGCATACGTTAGCAAAAAAAGACAGAGTCGGAAGAATACTTACCTATTCGGGAGTTTGCCTACAACAGTTCTAAGCATGTGACAACAGGCTTTGTTCCTTTCATGCTCATGTACGGGTATCAACCTAGGTCACCAGTTACGGTGGGGTTGGCAACCGAAAAACTCCAACAGGTTAAGGATTTTCTCCAAGACCACATGGATATGATGAAACTTTCTCGTCCGAATGTCCGACAAGAACAGTATCGGTATAAGAAATGACGGAGTACGAGCAAAAGTGCGACGCGAGAGAGAGTGCGAGAAGAAGAGCACGACGATATGGTGAACTCGCTCTTCTGTAATGTGTAGAGCATAGTGAGTTCTTATTAGGTTTTTACAAAAGAATATGTGTACATACCTGGCGGCCCGACCACTTACTTGGGCGACCACATTGGGCTTTATACCCCAACAACCTCCCACTTAAAGTCCAATGTGGTACTTCAAGTGTGAGAGAAGCTACTATACAAGCTAATATACAAGAGATGTAGAGAAGTGATGTACTACCCTACACCTAACTGCTTGCAAAAATCAGCAAAGCTCTCTAAGGGAAGTCCTTTTGTAAGTAGATCAACAGATTTTCTGTGGTGTCAACCTTGACAAGCTGAAGTTGCTTATCCTCGAGCATTTCCCTGATGAAATGATACTTCACATCCACATGCTTTGTCTATGAGTGATAAACTGGATTGCGAGCCAATTGTATAGCACTTTGACTATCACAATATAACACAGGCATCTCTTCTTTGATTCCCAAATCTGTTACTAGTCGATTAATCCAAATTGATTCTTTGCATGCCTCTGATGCTGCAACATATTCAGCCTCTGTAGTAGACTGAGTAACACAATCTTGTAATCTAGAACGCCATGATACTGCTCCACCAGCCAATGTAAAGACATACCCTGACGTAGACCTTCGGTTGTCTAAGTCACCTGCATAATCTGAGTCTGTAAAACCCTTTACACTTAGCTCTTGACTCCCATAGCATATACGCATACTCTTTGTAGCTTTCAGGTATCTCAATATTCCTTTCACTGCCTCCCAATGTTTCTTGCCTGGGTTTGACATGTATCGACTTACTACTCCCACTGAAAATGCAATGTCTGAGCGAGCAGCAATCATTGCATACATCAAACTACCCACTGCAGACGCATATGGAATCTTATCCATTTCAGCCTGTTCTTCCTCAGACACAGGACAATCTTGTTTGCTAAGTTTCACATATGGTGGCAATGGAACACTCAGTGCCTTTCCCTTCTCCATATTGAAACGTTGCAAAAGCTTGTCAATATACTCTGTTTGAGATAACCAAATGAACTTCTTTGATTTGTCTCTCTCAATGCGCATACCAAGTATATGACTTGCCTCACCCATGTCTTTCATGTCAAACGATTTTGCCATCTTTGACTTCAAAGCTGAAATTTCTTCCAAGTGCTTGCCAGCAATCAACATGTCATCCACATACAAAATAAGGATTAGCCAACTACCATCCTAAGCCTTCTTTGTATATAGACAGTGATCGAACTCACTACGTTTGTAGCCTTGAGAAAGCATAAACTTGTGGAATTTATGGTACCATGCCCTCGGTGATTGTTTTAAGCCATAAAGACTCTTTAACACCTGGCATACCCAATTTTCCTTGCCTTTCTCAACAAACCCTTCTGGCTGCTGAATGTAAATTTCCACATCTAAATCACCATGCAAGAATGCTCTCTTGACATCCATTTGGTGCAACACCAAATCTAATATGGAAACCAATGCAAGAAAGCATCTCAATGTAGTCATCTTGACCACCGGAGAGAAGACTTCATCAAATTCAATGCCTTGTGCCTTCTTAAAGCCCTTGGCAACAAGTCTTGCTTTGTACTTTGGCTGACTATCATGAGCGGTGATCTTATACCTGTAAACCCATTTACAAGGTAGAGCCTTTTTGCCCTGTGGTAATTTAACTAGCTTCCATGTCTTGTTTTTATGCAGAGCTGTCATCTCTGACTGAATGGCCAATTGCCAATTCCCGGAGTCCTTCATTTGCACTACTTCCTTGTAACATGAAGGCTCATTGCAATCAGTCAACATGACATAGTTCATAGATGAAACAAACCTATCAGGAGGTCGCGTGACACGTCGAGATCTACGCACAATAGGTGGCTCAGGCTCAGCCACAACCTGTGGTTCCACTCTATCCTATCCTTGCTCCTCTTGAGCCCTGACATTTTGTCTTACACGTGCAGGTCCATCTTCTTGGAAGACAACTCTTCTAATCTCCTCAACCCTCTCTGGTTTAGAATGATATTTGGATTCATTAAAGTGAACATCATTGCTCTGGACAACCTTTATAGATTCGGGATCCCAAAGTCTGTACCCCATCTCACCAGAATTACCATAGCCTAGAACTCTTTGGCTCAAGTTTGTTCCTAAATTCCTTTGGAACGTGATTATATGCCTCACAACCAAAGACTCTGAGATGCTTGTATGAGGGCATTTTGCCTGACCATACCATCTCTGGCACTGAATACTTCTGCAAAACCTTGCTAGGAGATCTATTTACAAGATGAACAGTTGTTGATACAGCTTCAGCCCAAAACCCATTTGGCAGCTGTGCATTAGACAACATACTTCTAACCTTCTCTTGTATGGTCCTATTCATCCTCTCAACAACACCATTTTTAGGAGGATTGTAAGGAGCAGTAAGTTCACGTTTTATACCTTTTGACTCACAAAAGTCCTGAAAGGCCTTTGAAACATACTCTCCACCATTGTCAGTGCGTAAGCATTTAAGCTTCTTGCCACTCTGATTCTCCACAAGTGTCACAAACGTTTTGAAAACACTAAACGCTTCATCCTTGTGCTTGAGAAAGTAAACCCATACTTTCCTCGAGTAATCATCTATAAATGTCATAAAGTAAGAAGCTCCCCCTAGAGATAGGTTAGGCATAGGTCGACACAAATCACTATGAACAAGTGCCAACTGTGTATCTCTTCTACTGCTTCTATGCTTATGTGGCTGCTGTGTTTGCTTACCATACAGACAATGTTCACAGAATTCAAAATCATTAAATGAAAAGCCACGCAAATAACCAGAACGAGACAAGATTTCCATTCCCTTCTTGGACATATGTCCTAACCGGCTATGCCACAAAGAAACGTTCAGCTGCTCGGTTACATTGATTACATTTTTAGAGACATTTGACACATAAATCATGTAAAGTCCTCCAGGCTTTACTCCACGTGCTACTGTCATAGAACCCTTGGATATCTTCCACATTTTCTGTCCAAAAGTGGTGACATAGCCAGCATCATCAAGTAAACCTCCGCTCATCAAGCTCTTTGTAATTGCGGGAACATGTCTCACATTCTTCAGCGTGAAAGAAGAGCCATTCGGAAACTTCAATTGAACATCTCCAACACCTAAGATCTCACATGTGATCTGCCCATTGCCTAGCCGAACATGATCTTTAGTGGTCACATAAGAGGTAAACCACTCCTTGTTTGGAGACACATGAAGTGATGCCCCTGAGTCTATAATCCAGTCACTCAGTGCATTTCCATCAGATGATGTAAGAAGAGATGATTCCATTGTATTCTTCAAGAAGTAGATGTCTCCTGACACTAGACTGTCATCCTCTGCAACAGTGTTTGTCACATTTATTTCTTGAATCTTCAGTGAGGACTTGTTCTTCTCACCATGGTCTTCAGCTTTCTCTTTGCCTTTTTCTGCTTTCCATTCTCTGCAGTCTCTTTTCATGTGACCCTTCTTGCCACAATGGTAGCATTCTATGTCACTCTTGCCTTTAGCACTGCGGGACTTGCTACGAGACTGATTCCTCTTTCCACCTTTGTACTTTTCTTTGGTCCTTCCCCTGACAACTAAGGTTGTTCCTTTGCCTTTGTCCATTGTCTTTCTATTGGTTTCTTCAGTAAGCAGACTTCCTTCTACACCTGCTATGTTCAAACCATCTGGAGGTGCAGAATTACTCAAAGCTGTGCGAAAAGTGTCCCAACTTTCCGGCAATGTGATCAACAGGAACATAGCTCTAACAGGTTCATCAAACTTGACACCTTGAGCTGACAACTGACTATAGATTGTGTTGAATTCATTCAGATGATTGGACATAGGTGTCCCTTCTTTCATCTTCAAGTCAACAAGCTTCTTAAGCCAGTATACCTGTGAAGCTGCACTCTGCTTCTCATAAAGATCACTCAGCTTGCTTGATAAGCCGACATCTCGTCTGCTACATTGAAGTAAACGCTTTCTGCCAAAGTCAGCATAATGGTAGAAAGTGCCAATTTATCCATTTCGCTCCATTCATCTTCGTCCATATCTTTTGGTTTTATCCCCTTGAGCTTTATAGGTTTTATCTGCTTCTTTTGTACCAACACGTGCCAAATCTGCTTCTTCCCCACAATGGGAATTGGTTCCATCCAGCTTCTTGATATTGTAAAGAGCAGTGTCCTGTGATCCAGCCATAGCTACGCTTCACAGTAGTTTACTTTCCTGGAAAAATTCGGCAGAGTTTCCCCTGTAAACTGACCTCTGAACCAATATCAACCTGTCAAATGAATCAAGAAAGCTTCAGATTCTGCAGAAATTTTGGCAGAGTCTCCTTTGTAAAATGGCTCTGGTGTACTAAAAGCAGACCAAAAAACAGCTCAAAAAACACTGTCTCTCTAACACTGTAAGCTGTGGGTAAACCTATCCTGCACCTGTACTGTCTCTGACTGTCCTGTCACTATCCTGTAAGCATAGACTGCGACAATGCCTCAACGGCAGTAAAGCAAAGATGCAATCCCAACTGTCTAACTCACAGTCAATACATCCTAGCTGCCTATCTAAGGGTGCTCGAGGGATCGCCAAAAGGATCTCAACATTCGAGAATCCCCCAGCTCAATAAAACCTCACTCGACCCTCAACAAAGGCTACAGTAAATCTGACAGTACATAGACTTCCCACAAAGTCATACATCCACAAATTTCCCACTGTATGCTGTAACCGCTGCGGCGGTTGTTTGTTGCGTGACTCACAGCCAGCAAACCCTCAACAAACATACATCATCTCTGACAATACATCCCATGTGGAAGTACCTGCAATGTTAGGATGAAATCTGGAATATCAAGTAGCTAACACAAGCTACGTGATGAACTAGTGGATGTCGCCTACAGTCTGTGTGTAGATGCGTCCGTGTCGTATGTGACACGCCTCCAAGAACTGTGAGCCGTCCTTCGACGTGTAGACAGCCACAAATCAACACTCTGGGAGTGTCAATATCCTCAGCACCTGCAGTCGTAGGCCGAAAATCCCAAATTTGCAGAGTCGGATCTGCACCCGTCGAGACCACGTAGTCAAAAATGGCCTACCCAGACCTTTGTCGAAGCCGAACGGTGGTCGAGATGACCTCATAATGAAATTTTGACCTCAGAACGAGAATTGGGGCCGTGTCTTCGCCTGTCGAATTTCACTCCAATCTGAGTTGGTGACTCTAGCCTCCTGCAGTGCTGCCCCGAGCCTCGATCTGAGCTCTGATACCAGTTGAAGGAGTACGAGCGGAAGTGCGACGCGAGAGAGTGTGCGAGAAGAAGAGCACGACGATATGGTGAACTCGCTCTTCTGTAATGTGTAGAGCATAGTGAGTTCTTATTAGGTTTCTACAAAAGAATATGTGTACATACCTGGCGGCCCGCCCACTTACCTGGGCGACCACATTAGGCTCTATACCCCAACAAGCAATACGCTGATGAGAAACGTCGGCAAGTTACCTTTGAAGAAGGGGAGGAAGTATTTTTACGGGTGCCAGAACATTCAGAAAGTCTAAAAACTGGACCGACACCCAAATTATCTCCCCGATATTGTGGGCCTTTCAAAATACTCAAGCGAGTTGGTGATCGTGCCTACAAACTACTCCTACCATCACACTCTCGCATTCATCCCGTGTTTCATGTAAGCCGTCTACGAAAGCGGTTACATGGGGATGACAACGTCATTGACCAACAGGTTTTGGTCGGTTACATTGAACCTCCTACGTTACCGCATGAACCTGAATGTGTTATGGATTACCATGAGTTGCATACACGCCATCATGTACGACAACAAGCCTAAATCAAGTGGAAAGACCGACCTGAACAAGGTGCCACTTGGGAAAACATTAGTGTTCTTAAGAAGAAGTTTCCCACTTTTGTTTTCGAGGAAGAAAACTCTTCTTTAAGGGGGGAGTAATGTCAGGACAAGAGTCCTGTACCGTAAGAACTAAGATAGTCATGGACTACGGCCAAGGGTCAGGCTAGGCAGTGTGGACAGGGGATCCGCCGTCTAGGGCAAGGGGCTAGGAGCCCGCCTATATAAAGCGATGTTGGGAGGAGGATCCTAGAGTCTAGTTCCTAGTTCTTTCTCTCTCTCTCTCTCTCTCTCTCTCTCTCTCTCTCTCTCTCTCTCTCTCTCTCTCTCTCTCTCTCAATTCAACTACAATATAAACACATTTTGAGCATACAAGGATAGAAATCATACCTATGAATATCTATATCCATGTGGCAACAAAAGAATCCTCCGGCTAGCCTCCAACTAGTGTGGCTTGCAATCTAGGCGTTCGGCATGCTCAGAGAGAGAGAGAGAGAGAGAGAGAGAGAGAGAGAGAGAGAGAGAGAGAGAGAGAGAGAGAGAGAGAGAGAGAGAGAGAGAGATAGAGAAGAGAGATATGTGAGCTCACGCCCTTAAAAGCAGGTATGGCATTTCCTAGAGGAAAAGAGTCGGGTTACAAGGGTAGCTTAGTGAGGTGAGTGATAAGTTATTTAGAGGAGGCAACTCCAAAGGGAAGACTGAAGCAAATCCCGCAGTACTTGGGCCTCAAAATAGAGGTACCTGGTCATTGTCATGTCCATAACTAGTCAGTGAAATGGGTCTCTCAAGGGCACGGCTCTAAGAGTGTAGATAATTTTGGCCTCTCCTAGTCCAGAGGAAACTAGTGACAAAAACGTCTGCGCTAGGAGAATGGGTGCATAGTCCTGGTCGTTCTTCTTGTGCGCTTTTTTGGTGTATAAGGGGAGCGAGGGGAGAACCGGGAGAGCCCAACCAGACTCTTAAAACAAAACGAGAGAGAGAGAGAGAGAGAGAGAGAGAGAGAGAGAGAGAGAGAGAGAGAGAGAGAGAGAGAGAGAGAGAGAGAGAGAGAGAGAGAGAGAGAGAGAGAGAGAGAGAGAGAGAGAGAGAGAGAGAGAGAGCTCCACATGTCGCAAGTTTCTTGGGGGCCTTCGGTTAAAATAGAGAGAGAGTGTGCACAGAAACCACCGAGGTGCCAGCAGAACGGGGGTTAAATCTCTTTGAATGCACAACAAAGGAGGAAAAGGTGCCCAACTTGCTCCTCACATATTGGCAAGAGACTGGCATCCTTTAGGCATGTCGATAAGGGTGATGGTGGAAATGGGGCAGGGTAGTCAGAGAGAGGTGCAACTGTGGTACAGCTTGCGGGTAGCCTCCAACATCACCTATAGAATACCTGCAGGAGTGGCTCTGCTCAGGGAGGACGAACATGATCTCAAGGAGTTGCAGTCCCATCCCTTTCTTGTTGGCAGTGTTTTATGCATATATGCATTCCCTGGATTTCCTGGCTCGACCCCCACCCTTACTTGAAGAGCAAGAAGCTTGCTGGCCATCGAGCCAAAGCTCTGATGAAGGAGTTGATCAACCAGCACCACTTATAGCCTTGACATGGAGCGTATGCCCCACCCAAGACCTCCTCCATGTGTTTAAGTTGCTGCCTCTCAGGGTTCCACCCAGGGCGTTTAAGTTACAATTTACAATAACATGGTCCCATATTGGTAGAGGTTGCTTGTAAGCATGGGAAAAGAGTGAGATAAGCTATGCTGCGTGTGGCTAGTACATGCCATTGCAATGAGCAGTGGAAAGCTAAATACGTGAGGCAAGAGAAACAGAGATAGAGAAGTAGGTACTTCTATGAACCTGCAACCCGCCATAGTTGCCTCCGCAAGGTCCTGTAACTTTCCCAAGCTGCCTTGGTTCAGAAGAGAGGGGAAACCCAATCTCCGAGCGAGCAAATCCGAGCGATCTCACCACACCAAGCAAAGAGTTACAAAGAAAGTGAAAACATTTAATCAAATATGGACAACCAACAGTTTTTTAGATCATATAGTAACTTGGTAAGTCACAATATGTTTTACAAGAAACACCCAATGGATTCAAAACTCTGAGCTTCTAGCAAAATTGTGTAGCATAGTTGTGTGTATTTTTACGATTGTGTCTCATACAAGGCACAAGGAAATATACTTAAAACAATGAACTTACAAGGCACCGCCAAAAGATGCGAATCTGTCGATTACTACTAAAATGAAAGTTAGCAGTAACTCTAAACTCAAACAAAATATTAGTACTGTCGTTTTCTAAATACATGGTAAGTAAGTGTGTTCCTTGCACTTGGCATATCCCAAAAATTCAGAATTGCAACCTGAAAACTCCTAGAACGGTGGTTGATAGTTAAGGTGAATATCAACAAAAGCCTGCAAACATCACACGGCAAATACCCTAGGGATGCACAGTTGCCCTAGTGCCCCCAAGGGCTTGAAAAAGTTCCACCTTGGTCAAAGCAGCCTGGTGAATGAACTCATGGGCATGTGAGTTTAACCCAAGAATTTGAAGAAACACATAGTACATGTGTTTGCATGGCACATATGTATGCTTTTTTGATTCTCTCTTTTGAAAGTCCTCACATGTACATCGTGGAAAATCAGAGATTGTCACTGAGTATGTTATGCCTTTTTCCTTGGATCCCTCTGTGCTAACATAGAAAACATGTGTTTCGTTGCACACAACAATCACCTCTTTCACCAATTCCGCTTGAAGTGTGCACCCCAAATCTATCCTTGTTTGAAAATCTTTTGTCAGCTTTGATCTCCACTTAACAATCTTCCCATCCCTGTATTTAGGCCGGAAGGCACTAGGAACCCTATTTCCTCCTCTCAAACCACTGCCAAGATTTGCAAGTTTTGCTGCAAATTGAAGGACAAAACCATTTCTCTGCAAGTACTCTGCTTCAATTAGCGTCAATTGTGTTCCTTGAGCTACAATCCAAACACCTTGGGCTGGGCCAGGAGCTCCCACAATCATGTCATGTACCCGCCATGTATGCATATTATTGGAGTTACAGAACCACACAAAACCTTCGACTAACCCGCCTGGACTTGTAGCTGAGGCAGGATATTTTCTTCGTCCCCAAAAGCATGAGGCAGCAACCCCCTGTACTGTATCATCATTCCTCTCATTGATGTATCTTGCACATCGAGCACTCTGATCACCAACCATCCCAAAGCAAGTCATCTTTCGACCAGGTTCTGTTCTTCGTATAGCCCAAACCGTCTTTGGAACATTCACCTCATGCCAATGCTCACCAACTCGAGACCTACTATTTCCTTACATACGAGGCCCTATGATAGGTTCAGTGACTGTCACATATTCTGGTCTGTGGCTATCTTCATCAAGCACCTCATCTGCATCAACAAATATTGAACGTTTCTTCTTTACACTCTTCTCTTGCAAAGGTGTTCTATTCATCTCAGGGGTTTGTAGTCCCATCTCTGACATTGAAGAGTGTGTCAAGTCAATGAGGGTTTTTGAAGCTGATGCAGTTGATGATCGACCTAAGAATCGCTTTGCAAGATCATCAATTCCCGGACCAGTGGCAGACCTAACACCTTTTAGATAAGCATTGTATTTTACACTTTGCAGCACCGCCATGGCCATGTCGGCACCAGCTGCCTCATACAAGCTAATTTTCTCCTTGTAACCAATAGATGCACGCATACTGGCATGTTTGGCCTCAGACAAGTTTCTTGTGGTCACAAAAATTCCAGACTCATCTTGTGTTACAAATCTCTCTCCCCAATGTTGTTCTCTTACATCCCACCAAGCCATCCATGTCTCTAAACAAGCAATCTCTCCATCCACCACATGGCCTGCCTTCCAAAATCGACGTAGATCTTCTTTGCAAATGTCTCCTTGATTATCAGATGGTGCACTCCGCCATTTTCGGCATAGAATTTTGTGATCCTTCTGTGAAGATGGACGGATACACTTAATGGTGTGTCGAATCATGGACTGCTCCCAGTGAAAGCCACACGATCGTTCTTTGGAAGGTATTTTATTTTTTGCTCCTCCAAAGTAGACAGTTCGCACAGCAATCCAATTTGCATTTGCTTCATCCGCCATGAAACCTCTGAATTCTAGCTTTTCAAACCCTTGATCTTGCACAACTTTATTCAACATTTCCCAAAACTCTATCTGAGCATACTTATTTTCAACTGTGAATTCACATGTGGCAATTGTCATTAATTCACGCACAAATGGGTCGTAAACATGAGCAGACATGGTCGGCCACCCTTGAACAGGATGCACATGATCAAAGTGGACCCACATGTGCTCTAAGTTTCCTCCTGGACGCATCTTATTCACCAAGTCAACTCCACTACCTGGACCCTTGATTGACATCTTGAACACATGTGGCTGCTCTGAACCTGCTAGTTGTCTAGGAAAAAGAACACTATGAATAAAAGGATACCTGCATTTGCTTTTGAGGTCTAGAACAGCTTCTAATCCTTTTGCAGTTAACTGCTTTGACCTCTTAGCAGTTTCTAAGCTCCTCTCTATTCTCCGCTTGCGAGATAAGGGTGTAATGGTATCAAGAAACTTTGAAAACTCTTTATCTTCAATCGTGTTGCATTCGTCTGCACTATTTATTACTAACTTGTCCAGTATCACATCTTGGGTGGCAACACGTTCTAGTTGCTTGGCAGTTGTGAAAGGATCTTGGTTTGCTCTAGCTTGCAGAATTGAATCAATCATTTGTTCAGCAGATCTATTCTTTCCTTCAGCACATGGGTGCTTATGTTCTCCTAAATGAATAGCACATCGAGTAAGCGCGAACTTATCTTTGGGCAAACAGTAATAGATAACAGCAGGGCATGTTGCAATACATGAGGGCATTTGACTGCAATGAATGCAAACCACTGTCCCTTGGAAAGGTGTTAATGTTCCGATGGGAACAGCTTTGGAGAGATGGCCACGCCACTGAGACTCATTATGTACTCTGGAACGCACATAGAAAGAACAGGCCACATTGTTGCAACGAAGATGACCTGAACACCTACTGAAGCGGATGGCACCAGGAAAGATATCACTACTGCATGTGACATATTCTGTCCACAAATGACTATCATGACGTTGCTCCATTCCAACCATTGCATTATCATGGTTTGTCGGTGGCAACTCAAATGCAATATAACCATCATAGTGTGCAGGGAGCTCATTACATTTAACAATTTTCTGAGCCTTTGCTAAAGCAGAGTGAAGGTTGCTTTTACTAGGCATTGTCTGAATAAAATCTATTACACTTGTTAGCTTCTCATTGATGTCACTTGCATCCACATCAATGACTATTGGGGAAGCTCTACTTCCATGGGACCTTGGCTGTTTAACAGAATCTCTTACATGCACCTTGAAGAACTGACTCAATTCATGATCCAACAGGAAAACTTCCTCACCTGAGGTTGAAAGAGTTGTTTTTATCGTTACCTGTTCTCCATACAAAGTTAATGGGTGAAGCGAAAACGAGTCGGTTAACAAGCCAAAACCTTCTCTCACTGACTGCACAGGTAATTCATGCACTCTGTTTTCAAAAAGCAATAGTAACTTCTGCCCACGTTCAGGACCATAGATAGTAATTTGACGACCCATTGTAACTTACTGACACCCGCTCCCTTCTAAACTCTCACCCGCTCTTCTCTGCAGGTTTGATTATCTAACAGACAAGTCTATAAATAGATTAATCTAAATTATATTATAATATTTATGTTCATTATCTCTTAAATATCATATATGTAGAATTCCACTTATAATATGAATTTATGTTGCGTTATTTAAATTTTGTAAAAGAGAGAGAGAGAGAGAGAGAGAGAGAGGGAGAGAGAGGGAGGTAGAAATTCAAAATTGAATATTAGAAGTTGTCAGGATCTTGAGAAAAAAAATATCTCGATTGGGACAGAAATTGCGACGGCTACGTCATGTCATGATAACTGTCTTAACTAAAATACGTTGACAGTTCGTCATAATAACAAGCTCGCACTTGCGCTCATTTAAGATTGCCACTCATTTGAGCTTTGCCACTCTTATTCTTCAGTGTTTGTAGGATATTCAACCTCTGTAGTAGACTGAGTAACACAATCTTGTAATCTAGAATGCCATGATACTGCTCCACCAGCCAATGTAAAGACATACCCTGACGTAGACCTTCGGTTGTCTAAGTCACCTGCATAATCTGAGTCTGTAAAACCCTTTACACTTAGCTCCTGACTCCCATAGCATATACACATACTCTTTGTAGCTTTCAGGTATCTCAATATTCCTTTCACTGCCTCCCAATGTTTCTTGCCTGGGTTTGACCTGTATCAACTTACTACTCCCACTGCAAATGCAATGTCTGGCGAGTAGCAATCATTGCATACATCAAACTACCCATTGCAGACGCATATGGAATCTTATCCATTTCAGCCTGTTCTTCCTCAGACACAGGACAATCTTGTTTGCTAAGTTTCACATATGGTGGCAATGGAACACTCAGTGCCTTTCCCTTCTCCATATTGAAACGTTGCAAAACCTTGTCAATATACTCTATTTGAGATAACCAAATCAACTTCTTTGATCTGTCTCTCTCAATGCACATACCAAGTATATGACTTGCCTCACCCATGTCTTTCATGTCAAACGATTTTGCCATCTTTGACTTCAAAGCTGAAATTTCTTCCAAGTGCTTGCCAGCAATCAACATGTCATCCACATACAAAATAAGGATCAGCCAACTACCATCCTTAGCCTTCTTTGTATATAGACAGTGATCGAACTCACTACGTTTGTAGCCTTGAGAAAGCATAAACTTGTGGAATTTATGGTACCATTCCCTCGGTGATTGTTTTAAGCCATAAAGACTCTTTAACAACTGGCATACCCAATTTTCCTTGCCTTTCTCAACAAACCCTTCTGGCTGCTGCATGTAAATTTCCACATCTAAATCACCATGCAAGAACGCTGTCTTGACATCCATTTGGTGCAACATCAAATCTAATATGGCAACCAATGCAAGAAAGCATCTCAATATAGTCATCTTGACCACCGGAGAGAAGACTTCATCAAAGTCAATGCCTTGTTCTTGCTTAAAGCCCTTGGCAACAAGCCTTGCTTTGTACTTTGGCTGACTATCATGAGCGGTGATCTTATACCTGTAAACCTATTTACAGGGTAGAGCCTTTTTGCCCCGTGGTAATTTCATTCTGATGTTTGGGGTCCTGCAAGTGCACCATCACTTGGTGGCTCATTGTACTATGTAACATTCATAGACGATGCGACTAGAAAAACATGGGTTTATGTCATGAAGAATAAATCCGATGTATTTTCCATATTTCAAAGGTGGAAAGCCTTTGTGGAGAATGAAACAGGTACTAAGGTTAAATGCCTCAGATCCGACAATGGAGGCGAATATTGCAGTCAAGCTTTTGAAAGCTTTTGTGCTAGCAATGGCATTCGGAAGCAAAGGACAACCCCAAGGACACCTCAACAAAATGGGATTTCGGAAAGGATGAACAGGACAATCATGGAATGAGCACGAAGCATGCGGCTACATGCAGGCCTACCGCTTGAGCTTTGGGCGGAAGCTGTAAGTACGTATGTGTACTTAATCAACCGGTCACCCTCAACGGCATTGGATGGGGGAGTTCCAGAAGAGGCATGGACAGGTAAACCGGTGAATTATGCATTTCTCAAAGTGTTTGGGTGTGAGGCTTTCATGCACATAGATAGAAGCCTAAGATCAAAGTTAGATGCAAAGTCCAAAAAGTGTTTCTTCATTGGCTATGGAGAAGGAGACTTTGGGTATCGCCTATGGAATCCTGAAGATGGTAAAATCTTAAGGAGTAGGGATGTAATTTTTAACGAACAAAATATGTACAAAGATTACTTGGAAAGAAAACAAACAAAAGAAACAAGTGATGAGTACATGGAGCTTGAGGACGGTGAAGACTCAAGGACTTCAAACGGTGACAATGTGCAACAACGCCAACCAAATGAGGAGCCTCAACCTATTCCCCGAAGATCTACAAGAGCAAGTAGACCTCTAGAAAGGTTTGTTCCTTCCTTCAACCATCTCTTGATCTCAGATTCTGGAGAGCCGGAATCATATGAAGAAGCTATGCAACATGAATCCAAAGAAGAATGGACGAAGAGCATGCAAGTGGAGATGGACTCACTACATCGCAACCAAACATGGGAGTTGGTTGAGTTTCCTAAAGGCAAGCGGGCACTTCAAAACAAATGGGTGTACAAGCTAAAGGAAGAAGAAGGTGGGAAGAAAAGGTACAAGTCTAGGCTTGTGGTAAAAGGTTTTTCTCAAAAGAAAGGTATTGACTGCAATGAAATATTTTCTCCTGTTGTAAAAATGAACTCAACTAGGCTTGTCTTAAGCCTTGTGGCTGCTCATGATCTAAATCTCGAGCAAATGGATGTAAATACGACATTCCCTCACGGTGACTTAGAGGAGGAAATCTACATGCTTCAACCAAAGGGGTATGAAGTAAAAGGTAAGGAGAAAATGGTTTGCAGATTAAAGAAGAGCTTGTATGGTTTAAAGCAAGCATCAAGACAATGGTACTTGAAGTTTGATCGATGGATGTTGGATCATGGATTCACAAGATGCAACTCGGATCACTGCGTTTACACGGAGAATTTGGGAGATGGGAAATTCATCATCCTAATGGTGTATGTTGATGACATGTTGATTGCAAGTGCTAACATGCAGGACATCAAAGACCTAAAAGAGGAGCTGTCCAAATCTTTTTCAATGAAAGATTTAGGTGTTGCAAAGAGGATACTTGGTATGAAAATATCAAGGGACAGGACGAAGAAGACAATAAAGCTATCTCAAGAAGATTACATCAAGAAGGTACTAGAAAGGTTTGCAATGCAAAATGCAAAACCAGTTTCTACACCTTTGGCTGGTCATTTTAAACTAACAAAGGATATGTGTCCAAAGAGACAAGAGGAGATAGCCTATATGTCTAAAGTTCCATATGATGTAGCGGTAGGTTCTCTAATGTATGCTATGGTCTAGACAAGGCCAGACATTGCACATGCAGTGGGAGTTGTGAGTAGGTTCATTGACAACCCAGGTAAAGAGCATTGGCAAGCTGTGAAGTGGATACTTAGGTATCTAAAAGGGACAACAACAAATGCTTTGTATTTTGGAGGAACTGATATTTTTCTAGAAGGGTATGCTGATGCAGATATGGCAGGTGACAAAGATACTCGAAGGAGCACTATTGGATATGTGTTCACGATTGGAGGCACAGCAATAAGCTGGGCTTCAAAGCTACAGAAAGTGGTTTCACTTTCTACCACGGAAGCAGAGTATGTAGCAATGACGGAGGCAAGCAAAGAAATTATGTGGCTTCACAGATTCTTAGAAGAGCTTGGAATTAAACAAGACAATTGTGTCTTGTACAGTGATAGCCAAATCACTATCCATCTTGCGAAGAACTCAGCCTTTCATTCAAGGACAAAGCACATTGAGGTGAGATATCACTTCATACGCACTCTTTTGGAAGAGGGACAACTAAAGCTAGGAAAGGTGCATACAAGTGAAAATCCTGCAGACATGTTTACAAAGGTGGTCAACAAGGAGAAGTTGAGATTTTGCTCATCTTCAATCGGCATTCAAGGATAAGAAGCCAGAATGGAAAGTAGTCACAGGTTTGGTTTGGAGATCAGTCTCCAAGTGGGAGATTGTTAAGTATGGAGCCTGATTTACCCTTGTAATTTTCTGTGGTAAAAGTGCACATTTGTAAGGCCCCCATTATGAGGAGAAGCCATCGTGCGTGAAGGAAAATCACTCACCGGAAACCAAAATTTTCACGGACAAGAATCAGGGGAAACTTTAAAGGCCTCGGGGGCGGAGGCCCCCGAGACTTTTTTTTCCGCTGGAATATTATGGCCGGACAGCGGCCGGAAAGTGGTCGGAAAACAACTGGTCGGTTGGCCGGTGGCCTGTAGTCAATGGCCGATGGCCGGTGGTCGGAAGTCAATGGCCGGTGGCCGGTGGCCGAATTCAAAAGCGGACTTGTCTTCTCAAGGGCGGCCACACATGGGCAGATTGGAGGGTCCGATTTGGACTTATTCGCAAAAGGGCGGCTACACATGGCTGTCTCTCATAAGAGCGGGCAGCCCTTTTGGCCTATAAAAGGAGGCCATTTCTACACACATTTTAGAGTGTGAAGTTGATGCAACAAGGTGAGTGTGAGGTGGTGAGAGTGAAGCAAGGCGGGAGCTCCATTAAGGGTATAATCCCTTTGTAAACTACTTCTTGTTTTGAAGTACTAAAGACATTGAGTGTCTGCTTTCCCGTGGACGTAGCCCACATTGGGTGAACCACGTATATCGTGTGTACTCTCTCTCTCTCTCTCTCTCTACTCTATAATCTCGTGTATATAAATTTGTCTCTCTCCATTAAGTAATCTACTCAATTATCTATTTAGCTACGTCTTATTTCCTAACAAAGTCCTCTATCCATCGTTTACGTGGTTATAAGGGTCATACGCCACAAGCCAGGTCGATAAATCTAGGATTCTAATGAAAGTTGTTTCCTAACATAAAGATGAAATGCCATTGGCATATTTAGAATGCATAAACAACGCCTTTTTCCCCACGTTTAAGAGACATGGCTGCCATCCATAAAACATAAATATGATATGAGACTTAGTCTAAACTAACTAATAGTCTTGTAAAAAGTACCTGACTAATTGGGTCCATAGTTTTTCAGAGCACGTAGATTGGGATATCTCGACTCTTGGCATAATGGGTCTCCAATTTCACTTCTCTTAATAAGAGGGAGTGGAGAGTTTCTCCACTAATTGAGACCACCCATCCTTGACTAGCAACCTAATCTAGCCCCCACTTTTCACCCCATGCTCACACTTTTCAGCTTGTTGTTTAATTACTACCACACTATTTTACATATACATGTTGAGCTATATATACTATCTCTATATATAGCACCGTGGTCCCCTCTATATAAACGCATCTCGTGTAATCACTACACACACTTTGGGGCTTATACATGTTGGTGTCTTCTCTCTCTCCTCTCGTCTCGGTCGTTCTTGTCAACATGGAAGTTGTCAACATGATGACAACTACCAGCTGTTGAGATCTTGGGGGCCCCAATATGTTCATTACATCTCGGCTTTGTATATATGTGTGCACATGTGATTACATTGATATTTCATTTGTTCCTATGTCATCTACACATATGATTGCATCAGCATTACGTTTTCTTCTATGTTCTCTCTAGAGCGGTGATTGCATGGGCGCACTGGAGAATATTGAAGTCTTATCACAAGGAAGATAAGCTATTTTTTTACTCTGCTCATATCGTTTTCTGCTCGTGCTGATTCTCTTTAGGTCTAACTTTTTAAAAAAAAAGGCGTCGCTGAACACTCCAAGTCCTACAGAGATGAACAGTGGAGTTTTAGGGCTCTATTGTGAGCACGTTTTTAGAGTGGCAAGCGTGTATGAACCATGTCCATGGTTGTCGCTGCAAGGAAGACAAAGCAAAGAGCCTAGTGGCTTTCGGTTTTGGATAGCACATCCATATCACAGGTATGTTTGCGATCTGGAGAGCACAACAATATCATAGGAATATAGATTGGCCTTGGCCGCATGTGGGTGGAGGAAGTTAAGTCGACTGCTGATTACAGCACCTCGTACGTGCTACTGAAAGCGTGTACTACAAAAATAGGTAGGCGATGTACAACAAATTGCCATGTCTTCATGAGCAACCTGCAGACCTAAAGCAGGATTCGTGTGTGTGGCTACATGTTGTATGCACACAAAAGCTTCTCTTCTTGATATTATTAGCACCCCAAGCCATGCATGCTTCTTTTACGCGCTGTATGCACACAAAAGCTTCTCTTATTGATATTATTAAAGCAGCATATACACAAAAGCTTCTCTTATTGATATTATTGAATCAAGCCTGGAGTGACATAAAGCAATGAGTGCTATCTATGGCGGCCAAAAAGCCTATGCTACAATTAGCGCTACGTCTCCTAACCTCTGCAGCTCGTACAACTTCGATTTGGGTAGTTGCTGCAGTCTGAGCAGACAACCCTTATGAGAGACCAGATGTGTGTGTGCAACAATCGGAATGGTCACCTTCCAGCCCACAGGCTGCCTGCAATAGTGTGCATGGTACCGCACATGTTGTTGGAAAGAAAAGCGCAGAAACTAGGAGATGGTGAACGGCATGGAGACGTAGACGGGACTGCAGAAGCACTTTTACAAAATTTGTCTACTACGTTCATGATAGAATAGCATTAAAATAAAATATGATGTTGTTTTTAGAGTGTGTATGCCCTGATTTAGCACAGCTTGCTCGTGTGTGTGCGAGACGGCGCTGCCTGCTATTTTATCTGGCTCGTAACGCTGTGAAGGAAGCCATCTTTAGCACATTTCTTGATTGGCTATGCTGTTCTTCATCATAAGAGGTCGGGAAGTCACGGTTTGAACTTCTTTCGCACTCAGCCATATTTAGTGCTCGTCTTCGCTTTTGCTTTCTCCGCTTTTATGTTCGCTTCATAGTGGTATGTAGATGATTTGATGCGGACAATAGACTCGGACTGAGACACAGATATTTCCGGCCTTCGTCCTCACTAGGGACTGCCCTGTAGCCACCTCGACCTTTCCATATTTAGATTGAAAATTTTAGGCATTAGTTCTTGTAATTTGTTGCTATTGATCTCGTTGCAATTTGTCATAAAATACTTCACGTCATTTTATGTGATCGGATACGAACTGTGTGATGGTTTTCATGGGAATCATCGATGTAGAGATGACAAGATTTACCAAGCCATTATCTACTGACTAGTCATTGTCTTGAGGTTTTGTAGATTTTGCACAAAACTAGCATCTCTGATGCCATGGTACGTAAAGTCATGACGGTGATTACTATTTTATATTTTTTATTTGATTTGAAGAAAACGTTTTTGATGCCATGGTACGTAAAATCATGATGATTATTCCTATTTCAGAGTTTTTTGAGAGTCTCTAATGCCATAAAGAATGTGGTGATGCCATGGTACGTAATTCCATGATGATTATTGCTATTTCAATGTTTTTTGAAAGCATCTCTCGGTGCCATGGTACGTGAATCCATGATGACTATTCCTATTTCAATGTTTTTATAAGTGTCTCTTATGCCATGGTGAATACCGTGATGCCATGGTACGTAAAGCCATGATGATTGGTATTTCATAGTTTTAATTTGATTAAAGCGTCTCTGATGCCATGGTACGTAAAGCCATGATGATTGTTATTTCAAATTTTTTCTAAGCATCTCAATGCCATGGTGAACACCGTGATGCCATGGTACGTAAAGCCATGATGATGATAGCTATTAGTTAAGATCTTGGGGACCCCAATGTGTTTATTGCATGCCGGATTTGTATATATTTGTGCACATGTGATGACATTGATGTTACGTTTGTTTCTATGTCATCTATACATGTGATTGCATCAGCATTATGTTTATTTCTATGTCGTCTCTAGAGCGGCGTCGCGAACCGTCTCTAAGGATAATGTGATGTATTTATTTCTAACCTTCACGTCTCGATATGTTTCTTGAGTTGATGTTGTTTACAGGATGAAAGGCACGTCAAGCAGTGTGTAAATGAGCTCAGAGATATTGAAGCGGCTCAAACATATTGAAGACGTTAACAGATATTGAAGAATTAGCATCAATTCAATTGTATATATAGAGTTGTTAAAGACCCTTGAAAGGGGACATTGTAAAACAGGAGTGATGTAGCTCCTTTGAACATTGTAAATGTATGTTTAAAATATTTTAATATAATGGTGGGTATATATAGAGCTGTGGGTTTTTCCCTTGATCCCCCAAGGGTTTTTTCATCCACAGTTAGGGACCTTCATTTGAGTGGGGGTGTTGAGCTATATATACTATCTCTATATATAGCACCCTGGTCCCCTCTATATAAACGCATCTCGTGTAAACACTCCACACACTTTGGGGCTTATACATGTTGGTGTCTTCTCTCTCTCCTCTCGTCTCGGTTGTTCTTGTCAACAATACAAATAATGTTCCTTAATTAATTCCAAACACAGGTTCTTTTATACAGCCCTTCAAACAATAACAAAACAATTCAAACAAGGCCTAATGAAGACAACCCTATAATTCAACAAAAATAACTTTTCCAACTTCTCATGAGTTGCTGCTACCCGTGAACTTTCTCTATTTAACCAACAGATCCTTTTCAAAGGATTTATTTGCTAATCGCCAATTTCACAACCTTCCCATCTCTCTAACCGCGAGGAACAAAAGATATTCTTTCAAGAATTCTTTTCTTTAAATGATTCTTCAAACATGATCAACCAATTCTTCATATCAATCAGTAACAACTTATCAAACAGTAATAATTTATCAAGCAATAACAATTTAACAAACAATGATAATTTATCAAACAGTTCTTTCACTAATCTATGAAAACATATGCTTGTTTCTCGTGATAGAATCATGTTTCTTGGAGAATTTAAGAGAATCCCTATGCTTAACTTCCCAGATCAACATTGAATAGCAATGCAAAAATATAAATTTGTCTTACCGGATTAGCGACGTATTTGATTACCTCCCGTGTTTAAGGTTGGATGATTTCACCTTCTTTTTGAGTTGATAGCTCCGCTTGAGTTATGATTGGAGTAGATGATACCTTCTTTTGCACCTTCCTTGGAGTTAGAACGACATGAGCATCCTTCAAGTTTCAAGTCACTCGATTCTGGGCCATCATAACGAGGTAGAGAAAAGGGAAAGAGAGAAAGAGAACTCAAGAATTCGAAGGGCAACACAACAATGGTAGAGAAAGACTTGGAGATGGAGATGGCTTGAGGGTGAGAGCTTGAGGGAGAGAAGATAACACCAACGTCAAGGCAAGAGAGCTTCCGCTTCTAAGAGTGTATGTCTGTGTTTTGAAAGTGAAGGGAGAGGGGTCTTTATATAGGGTCTCAAGACCAGCTAAGAATAGAGGGAAGCAAAGAGTGATAATTTTGGGGTTTTTTTTTTTGCGAACACGAATTTTGATGCACGATTTCAGTTCTTCAATTTTAAAAGAAGCTTGGCTCCCTTTCCGCATGGCATGTCAGGGTAATCCCACTTTCCAAGAGTTGAGAGAACTTCAAAAAAACCCATTGGACTCCCAATCCTCCTCCCCCCCCCCCCCCCCCCCCCCCCCCCCCCCCAAATTTCCAAGCACTACAACCTCCTTCTCAGTAACTCCACCTTACCAACTTTGAATTCCCTAGCTCAATCAGCATTCTGACCTAGCTGTGGCCTCAAACTAAGTGCACAAAAATGGGAAAAAACCCATGATTCTCTACTATTGCTGCTACCCATGAAATTTGATCGATCATATCCTTGCAATTGTGACTCCGATTGATGAGCCATCAAATCTTGTTGACTTCACATAGTGCACACTACCTCCTAGATCTCTCGCGAGCCCGAAAGAACTCCACATGGCACGTCTTTTGAGGCGGTCAAACTACCACACAATTGGCTTCAACTGGCCATAACTTGCCCACTCAAGCTCTGATTTCCAAAAAGACCACCATGCACCACAACTGAAGCACTTTGAAGCCATCCACTAACATCATCTCTAATCACCCATCTTAACTTGCCCTATTTGTTGGGGTTTTGCAAAGCATTCCAGTTTTGAACTTCCATATCTTCCAGACCGTAGCTCTGTTTGGGAAGCCGTCTAGAACAGTTCATAGAGAATCTTAAAGACCACATTCCAAAGTATAACTTTAGCATTTTGGACACTTCCCCCCACCAACTTGATTAGCCTTGTAATAGAACTAATATTTTATTATCTAGTATAACTGATAGGTTGAAAAGCCTCAACCGAGCTAAGGTCTATGTGAGCGGATATACATTTTATGTACACTATATTATTCAAGTGCTATTTATGAGCTTTGGCCATTTATGACCGGCCGTCCAATTTGTACTCATTTTGGGCATTCAAAAAATCTATAAGTAAATACGTGAAAGAGGAAAACGCTCACTTTTACACGGGGGGAGATTGCACCCAGTGTCTGTGTTACTCTTCTCCCTGTCCTCTCTTCTCTCTCACCATGCCGATGTAGCACTCCGCTCTAGGAGGTACACCTGCACGTGCTCTTATGCTCTATGTGTGTGTGTGTGTGTGTGTGTGTGTGTGTGTGTGTGTGTGTGTGTGTGTGTGTGTGTGTTGCATACAACTTGGATTATGCATTGTGTGCTTTTTCAAGTATGTAAATTTGTCGTTCTATGCCTTCTAGTACGTTGTTTTTTGTATTTTGCAGGCCTTCGCATTCTCCTTTTGTAGCAGTGATATTAGAGCCAAGGCTACGCTCCAGATATTGAAGATTCGGATAATAAAAAGCTAAGTGCAATTACACATTATTATTTTACTTCATCTAAATTTATGAGTCTATGCCGTTTTCATGCGCATGATTCTTAAAATATATATATGTATACTTTTTAGGATAGTTAAGGTCAATCCCTCATCAAGTTAGGATGAGAGAATTAAGTAGCCCGGATAAGATAGCTAGAATCGTGAAGTTGAGTGTTGAAGGAGCTGTAGTAATGGCTTGATAATTAATTAGAGGTTTTAGTTTCTACAATAGGGGTATTTTCTTTGTGAGTACAAAGAGAAGATGAGAGCACATGAGACCAAGATCATCAAGACTTAATGAATGTTCATAGAGCTGAAAAACATGTGGAAGAAGAAATTTAGGCAATTTGTTGTAGTAATAATCATAAGAGACCTTCAAGTCATGTCCAAAATTGGGCAACTATGTTCAAGATGAACAACAAGTAGACCATAGATGCAACAGGATCATGCATGTATAAGATGAAGGAGAAAAGACAAGAGTTGGAAAAATTTAATTTCCATGCCCCCAAGAGAAGATGCTCAAAATAGCCGACTGGGTGGGAATCAACACAATGGGTCTAGAGGATTCATTTACATTAACATTGATAATCAAAACTCCACCTGGCATAGAGTGTCGAGGCAATTCTTTTTTGTCTAGCAAGTCAGAGACCATTGAGTTCGATGTTGTGAGGAGGGTCTGGCTCCTGAGAGCTAGGGTTTTAAGTAGAAAGGAAGGCAACAAATAATAAAAATGGGAAGGCTTGAGAATAACCATGGGATGCAATTTGCAGTTGTGGACGCCATGAGACATGATAGATTAGGCTAGGACAATAGCTGCCCATACTTAGTCCCACTTTGGTGCAGCCATCCCCCTAGCCTGGCGGCAAGTGTAACTATGACCACCTAGTCTCTCGCGACATGCATATGCCAGCAATTACAAGTAGTCTCACATTTGCACCATTTATTTTTAACGGCACGACATGCAGTAGCCAAGAATTACACACTTCTTCTTCTTACTACAATGCCATTAGCAAATCAGTATTGTTTCCCATGTAAACACTATCGCTAGTGGTAGTTGCAGGTATGGCTCCACGATGGTGGCACTTGAAGGAGTACGAGCGGAAGTGCGACGCGAGAGAGAGTGCGAGAAGAAGAGCACGACGATATGGTGAACTCGCTCTACTGTAATGTGTAGAGCATAGTGAGTTCTTATTAGGTTTTAACAAAAGAATATGTGTACATACCTGGCGGCCCGCCCACTTACCTGGGCGACCACATTGGGCTTTATACCCCAACAACCTCCCACTTAAAGTCCAATGTGGTACTTTAAGTGTGAGAGAAGCTACTATACAAGCTAATATACAAGAGATGTAGAGAAGTGATGTACTACCCTACACCTAACTGCTTGCGAAAATGCGTAAAGCTCTCTGAGGGAAGTCCTTTTGTAAGTAGATCAGCAGGATTTTCTGTGGTGTGAACTTTGACAAGCTGAAGTTGCTTATCCTCGAGCATTTCCCTGATGAAATGATACTTCACATCCACATGCTTTGTCTTTGAGTGATAAACTGGATTGCGAGCCAATTGTATAGCACTTTGACTATCACAATATAACACAGGCATCTCTTCTTTGATTCCCAAATGTGTTACTAGTCGATTAAGCCAAATTGATTCTTTGCATGCCTTTGATGCTGCAACATATTCAGCCTCTGTAGTAGACTGAGTAACACAATCTTGTAATCTAGAATGCCATGATACTGCTCCACCAGCCAATGTAAAGACATACCCTGATGTAGACCTTCGGTTGTCTAAGTCACCTGCATAATCTGAGTCTGTAAAACCCTTTACACTTAGCTCCTGCCTCCCATAGCATATACGCATACTCGTTGTAGCTTTCAGGTATCTCAAAATTCCTTTCACTGCCTCCCAATGTTTCTTGCCTGGGTTTGACATGTATCGACTTACTACTCCCACTGCAAATGCAATGTCTGGGCAAGTAGCAATCATTTCATACATCAAACTACCCACTACAGACGCATATGGAATCTTATCCATTTCAGCGTGTTCTTCCTCGGACACAGGACAATCTTGTTTGCTAAGTTTCACATATGGTGGCAATGGAACACTCAATGCCTTTCCCTTCTCCATATTGAAACATTGCAAAACCTTGTCAATATACTCTGTTTGAGATAACCAAATCAACTTCTTTGATCTGTCTCTCTCAATGCGCATACCAAGTATATGACTTGCCTCACCCATGTCTTTCATGTCAAACGATTCTGCCATCTTTGACTTCAAAGCTGAAATTTCTTCCAAGTGCTTGCCAGCAATCAACATGTCATCCACATACAAAATAAGGATTAGCCAACTACCATCCTAAGCCTTCTTTGTATATAGACAGTGATCGAACTCACTACGTTTGTAGCCTTGAGAAAGCATAAACTTGTGGAATTTATGGTACCATGCCCTCGGTGATTGTTTTAAGCCATAAAGACTCCTTAACAACTGGCATACCCAATTTTCCTTGCCTTTCTCAACAAACCCTTCTGGCTGATGCATGTAAATTTCCACATCTAAATCACCATGCAAGAACGCTGTCTTGACATCCATTTGGTGCAACACCAAATCTAATATGGCAACCAATGCAAGAAAGCATCTCAATGTAGTCATCTTGACCACAGGAGAGAAGACTTCATCAAAGTCAATGCCTTGTTCTTGCTTAAAGCCCTTGGCAACAAGCCTTGCTTTGTACTTTGGCTCACTATCATGAGCGGTGATCTTATACCTGTAAACCCATTTACAGGGTAGAGCCTTTTTTCCCCGTGGTAATTTAACTAGCTTCCATGTCTGGTTTTTATGCAGAGCTGTCATCTCTGACTGCATGGCCAATTGCCAATTCCCGGAGTCCTTCATTTGCACTGCTTCCTTGTAACATGAAGGCTCATTGCAATCAGTCAACATGACACAGTTCATAGATGGAACAAACCTATCAGGAGGTTGCGTGACACGTTGAGATCTAGGCACAATAGGTGGCTCAGGCTCAGCCACAACTTGTGGTTCCACTCTATCCTGTCCTTGCTCCTCTTGAGCCCTGAAATTTTGTCTTGCACGTGTAGGTCCATCTTCTTGGAAGACAACTCTTCTAATCTCCTCAACCCTCTCTGGCTTAGAATGATATTTGGATTCATTAAAGTGAACATCATTGCTGCGGACAACCTTTCTGCATTCGGGATCCCAAAGTCCGTACCCCATCTCACCAGAATTACCATAGCCTAGAAAGATGCACTTTCTACTCTTTGGCTCAAGTTTGTTCCTAAATTCCTTTGGAACGTGAGTATATGCCTCACAGCCAAAGACTCTAAGATGCTTGTATGAGGGCATTTTGCCTGACCATACCATCTCTGGCACTGAATCCTTCTGCAAAACCTTGCTAGGAGATCTATTTACAAGATGAACAGCTGTTGATACAGCGTCAGCCCAAAACCCATTTGGCAGCTGTGCATTAGACAACATACTTCTGACCTTCTCTTGTATGGTCCTATTCATCCTCTCAGCAACACCATTTTGAGGAGGATTGTAAGGAGCAGTAAGTTCACGTTTTATACCTTTTGACTCACAAAAGTCTTGAAAGGCCTTTGAAACATACTCTCCACCATTGTCAGTGCGTAAGCATTTAAGCTTCTTGCCACTCTGATTCTCCACAAGTGTCACAAACGTTTTGAAAACACTAAACGCTTCATCCTTGTGCTTGAGAAAGTAAACCCATACTTTGCTCGAGTAATCATGTATAAATGTCATAAAGTAAGAAGCTCCCCCTAGAGATAGGTTAGGCATAGGTCCACAGAAATCACTATGAACAAGTGCGAGCTGTGTATCTCTTCTACTGCTTCTATGCTTATGTGGCTGCTGTGTTTGCTTACCATACAGACAATGTTCACAGAATTCAAAATCATTAAATGAAAAGCCAGGCAAATAACCAGAACGAGACAAGATTTCCATTCCCTTCTTGGACATATGTCCTAACCGGCTATGCCACAAAGAAACATTCGGCTGCTCGGTTACATTGATTACATTTTTAGAGACATTTGATACATAAATCATGTAAAGTCCTCCAGACTTTACTCCATGTGCTACTGTCATAGAACCCTTGGATATCTTCCACATGTTCTGTCCAAAAGTGCTGACGTAGCTAGCATCATCAAGTAAACCTGTGCTGATTAAGCTCTTTGTAATTGCGGGAACATGTCTCACATTCTTCAACGTGAAAGGAGAGCCATTCGGAAACTTCAATTGAACATCTCCAACACCTAAGATCTCACATGTCTGCCCATTGCCTAGCCGAACATGAACTTTAGTGGTCACATAAGAGGTAAACCACTCCTTGTTTGGAGACACATGAAGTGATGCCCCTGAGTCTATAATCCAGTCACTCAGTGCATTTCCATCAGATGATGTAAGAAGAGCTAAGTCCATTGTATTCTTCAAGAAGTAGACGTCTCCTGACACTAGACTGTCATCCTCTGCAACAGTGTTTGTCACATTTATTTCTTGAATCTTCACTGAGGACTTGTTCTTCTCACCATGGTCTTCAGCTTTCTCTTTGCCTTTTTCTGCTTTCCATTCTCTGCAGTCTCTTTTCATGTGACCCTTCTTGCCACAATGGTAGCATTCTATGTCACTCTTGCCTTTAGCACTGCAGGACTTGCTACGAGACTGATTCCTCTTTCCCCCTTTGTACTTTTCTTTGGTCCTTCCCCTGACAACTAAGGCTGTTCCTTTGCCTTTGTCCATTGTCTTTCTATTGGTTTCTTCAGTAAGCAGACTTCCTTCTACACCTGCTATGTTCAAACCATCTGGAGGTGCAGAATTACTCAAAGCTGTGCGAAAAGTGTCCCAACTTTCCGGCAATGTGATCAACAGGAACATAGCTCTAACAGGTTCATCAAACTTGACACTTTGAGCTGACAACTGACTATAGATTGTGTTGAATTCATTCAGATGATTGGACATAGGTGTCCCTTCTTTCATCTTCAAGTCAACAAGCTTCTTAAGCCAGTATACCTGTGAAGCTGCACTCTGCTTCTCATAAAGATCACTCAGCTTTAACCATGCTTGATAAGCCGACATTTCGTCTGCTACATTGAAGTAAACGCTTTCTGCCAAAGTCAGCATAATGGTAGAAAGTGCCAATTCATCCATTTCGCTCCATTCATCTTCGTCCATATCTTCTGGTTTTATCCCCTTGAGCTTTATAGGTTTTATCTACTTCTTTTGTACCAACACATGCCAAATCTACTTCTTCCACAATGGGAAATTGGTTCCATCCAGCTTCTTGATATTGTAAAGAGCAGTGTCCTGTGATCCAGCCATAGCTACGCTTCACAGTGGTTTACTTTCCTGGGAAAAATTCGGCAGAGTTTCCCCTGTAAACTGACCTCTGATCCAATATCAACCTGTCAAATGAACGAAGAAAGCTTCAGATTCTATAGAAATTTTGGCAGAGTCTCCTTTGTAAAATGGCTCTGGTGTACTAAAAAACAGACCAAAAAACAGCTCAAAAAACACTATCTCTCTGACACTGTAAGCTGCGAGTAAACCTGTCCTGCACCTGTAGTGTCTCTCACTGTCCTGTAAGCATAGACTGCGACAATGCCTCAACGGCAGTAAAGCAAAGATGCAATCCCAACTGTCTAACTCACAGTCAATACATCCTAGCTGCCTATCTAAGGGTGCTCGAGGGATCGCTCCAAGACCTGTATCACCGAAAGGATCTCAACATTCGAGAATCCCCCAGCTCAATAAAACCTCACTCGACCCTCAACAAAGGCTGCAGTAAATCTGACAGTACATAGACTTCCCACAAAGTCATACATCCACAAATTTCCCACTGTATGCTGTTACCGCTGCGGCGGTTGTTTGCTGCGTGACTCACAGCCAGCAAACCCTCAACAGACATACATCATCTCTGACAATACATCCCATGTGGAAGTACCTGCAATGTCAAGATGAAATCTGGAATATCAAGCAGCAAACACAAGCTACCTGATGAACTAGTGGATGTCGCCTACAGTCTGTGTGTAGATGCGCTCGTGTCGTATGTGACACGCCTCCAAGAACTGTGAGCTGTCCTTCGATGTGTAGACAACCACAATCAACACTCTGGGAGTGTCGATATCCTCAGCACCTGCAGTCGTAGGCCGAAAACCCCAATTTGCAGAGTCGGATCTGCACCCGCTGAGACCACGTAGTCGAAAATGGCATGCGCAGAACTTTGTCGAAGCCGAACGGTGACCGAGATGACCTCAGAATGAAATTTTGAGCACACCAAGGCCTACGGGCTTTCCCACAAGATTTGGGGCCGTGTCTTTGCCTGTCGAATTTCACTCCAATCTGAGCTGGTGATTCTAGCCTCCTGCAGTGCTGCCCCGAGCCTCGATCTCAGCTCTGATACCAGTTGAAGGAGTACGAGCGGAAGTGCGACGCGAGAGAGAGTGCGAGAAGAAGAGCACGACAATATGGTGAACTCGCTCTACTGTAATGTGTAGAGCATAGTGAGTTCTTATTAGGTTTTAACAAAAGAATATGTGTACATACCTGGCGGCCCGCCCACTTACCTGGGCGACCACATTGGGCTTTATACCCCAATAGCATTGTTGTCCGAACTGACATTACCACTATTGGTAGTTGCACAAATCAAACGGATGGCCTCAATATTCAACCCCCCTCAAAACCACTGCATAGCGGAAGATCTGTGTGGACTTCCAATCACACATAGTACACACACTATACTTAAGCCAAATGTTTTGATGCTTTTAGATATATTCGCCCCCCTTTTCTCAAAATATAACCAAAAGCACTTTTATTTCTCTCTTGCTTGACTCCCTCTCACCAAGCATAGCAACCTCTTGCATGCATTTGGTGCCTACAACCTGCTCAACCAAACATTGAGTAAAAGGAGAAAGGAAACTCAAGAAAAACCTAAATACCAGGACAAGGATTCAACCATGACACGAGTTGAACAAAAACAAAAGTATCAATGTTGAAGAAAGCTCTGAAGGAGATATATACAATTGAAATGGAAACCACTGAGGAGGAAGGTAAAAATATAATGAGCGTTCCATCCCATTACAAGAAATATACTCTCCAAGACCAAAAAATTATAGTCAAACAACCAATCAAGGAACTACAAAAACAGGGCGATACCTACGAAGAACCTGAAAATGCAAAAAAGATAGATCTCGCCGAACCAAGAGAAGAGCCTAGACCTGCCTACATTGCAAACGATTTGACGGAATAAGAAGAAGAGGTTTTGTTAATCTTACTAAAAGAATACCGAGATATCTTTGCTTGGTCATATAAGGATCTCAAGGGTGTTGATCCAAAAATCTGTCAACATATCATACCAATGAGAGATGGTACAAAACCATGCAGACAAAGTCCGTACACTTATAATGAGACATTTTCCAAAAATATCGAAGAAGAGATAGAAAAACTAAATGAGGCCGAACTCATTTATGAAATTGAACACACAGATTGGGTGGCTCCAATTGTGGTAGTACCCAAGAAAGATGAAAAATTAAGGGTGTGTGTCAATCTCAAGAAAGTGAATGCAGCTACCATTAGCGACAACTTTCCTCTTCCAATCACTGAGCATGTTGTAGAATAAGCAGTAGGGAAAGAAGCTTACAGCTTTTTAGATGGATTCTTGGGATACAATCAACTTTTGGTTGACCCTAAAGATCAACATAAAATTGCCTTTGCAACTCAATGGGGTATTTTTTACTATCGGGTTATGCCTTTTGGGTTAACTAATTCTCCTGCCACCTTTCAAATTGATGAGCCATGCTTTTAAAGAATACCTTCGTAATTTCTTAGAAGTATATATGGATGATTTATGTGTACATTCATGAATCCGGGTTGATCATTTTGAACACATCAAAAAGGTATTCGAAAAAGTAGACTTTATAGGATTTTCTTAAATCCTGAAAAGTTCACATTCATGGGCAGACAAGGAAAAATTCTTGAGCATATACTGTCTAAAAATGGCATAGCTAATGATATGGATAAAATTCATGTTATTGTTGATTTTGCCTAGACTGACAATAGTCAAAGGGGTTCAAGCTTTCATTGGACATTGTGGATATTACAGACGATTCATTTACATGTACGCTATAATTGCAAAACCCATGTACAAATTTATTACACTCTTTGAATGGATGGATGAGTGTGAAGAATCCTTCATGAAGCTTAAGAAAGCTCTCACTTTAGCTCCAATATTGAAAGCACCAGATTGGAATAAGATATTTCACAAACATGTAGATGCTTCCAGTTTTGCCATTGGGTGTATACTAGCTCAACCAAGGGATGGAAAGATTTATTTTTCCTATTACTTATGTTATAGTAGACAGTTGAATATGGTAGAGAAAAACTATACAACCACCAAAAGGAAAGGAATATGAATGATCTATGCTGTAAAGAACTATAGACATTACCTATTAGCTAAAAAATTTGTGTTCTTTGTGGACCACCAAGCCTTATTGTACTTGGTCAAAAAGCCATGCAACACAGGAAGAATAGTGAGATGGTTCATCATTCTTTTGGAATTTGATTTCACTGTAGTTGTGAAAAATGGTACCACTCATCAAAGAGCAGATCATTTGTCAAGGATTATATCAAGAGAACCACCAAAGGGAGTAGACGATGATTTACCAAATGTATATCTATTCTCCATTGAAATGATACCTCGATGGTCGAAAAATATGGTATCATTGATGACCATAGCTCAAGTGGATTTGCAAATACCACTTCCTATTACAATCGAATTGATTGAGCAATTGGCTATTTATCTATTACTAGATGCGATATTGCTTTTGTGTATTAATCTTGAGGAAAAAACCCAATACCTAAGTGGGTCACATATTACCATAGTAGGACTTCACTTTGTGAAAGATCAAACTATGCAGCTGATCTTGAGACTTGGAGTACTTTGGAAAAATATGAGGAGTGATGTTCACTCATTTGTAAACAAATGTCCTCAATGCCAGAAACAAGCACCCCTATCTCATGTGATATTGTTCCGAATATCACTTGTTCCTAAGTGGAGAAACTATCTAGTTACTTACTTATCTAGCCAAACATTTCCTGAGAACATGGGTAAACGCCGCCAAAGAGCAATTGAAACTGAAGCAAGAGACTATGCTCTTATTGGAAACCAATTTTATCAAAGAGGAAAAGATCAACGTATGCGTCTTTGTGCAAATGAAGACGAATATATTTCCATTTTAGAACAAGCACATGCTAGATTAGTTCGAGGTCACTTTTCTAGTGAGACCACCACATGAGCAATCTTAATGGCAGGCACATGGTGGCCAACACTTTTTGCAGATGCCAAAGAATATGTTTGAAGGTGTGATGCATGTCAACGAGCAATAATGCCAACCCATGTAGATATCATGCCTTTAAGACCAATGATGGGGGCTAGAGATTTTTTAAAATGGTGGATAGGCTTTGTTGGTCCAATACAGCCACCTGCTTATTGTAGAAGGGGGAGATGGAAAGAGATGGCGGTTAGCGGTTAGAGAGAGAGCGTGAGAGACACGATGTGAGAGAGAAAGTGACATGAGTGGGCACAAACTTGCTTCTCTCATTGATTCATTGATTCTCTGTTTACAACAAGGCTCCACATTTATAGCTTGCTCATGCCTCTTGGCACGTCCCTCAAGGTGACTCTTCATGGCTTCTTTAAACCTTAGTGTAAATCCTAGGGAGTGGTGCACTTTACGGTTCAACACTTATAGAACCCAAGCTCAGTATATCATTGTAGCTACGGACTATTTGACCAAGTGGTCAGAGGGCTAAAAGCACGCTTTGGTGGTACAAAAAGGACTATCCTTGACAACACCTTTGACAAATATTTGAGGTACAATTTCTACATGTCACATGAAAAACTACCTATCATACTATATACCACTGAATAGATCTTCAAAAGGAGAATCTAAAAACACAAGGTCTAAAACTTTTTGACCTAAACTACAAACATTTTACCAATCCCCAGTTTTTCATTGGTAGAAGCAAAATAGGTCCTTTTTTTGTATCATCAAACCACGCTTTCACCCAAAGGCTAAAGAAACCCAAAAGAATGATGCCAAAACCACAGCCGCATTCTTGTATGAGAATGTGTTCACAAGATATGGACTGCCCATAGAAATTGTCAGTCATAGGGGAAGTCATTTCCTCAATGAGATAATTGAGTATCTGCTTAATGAATTTATGGTCATCCATAACAAATCGGCTCCCTATCACCCACATGCAAATGGACAAGTTGAGTATACAAATAAAATTCTTAGCTCGGTATTGACTGAAATGGTTAGTTTAGGATGGACATATTGGAAAATGAATCTCTATGCCACTCCATGGGCTTATAAAGTTTCATTCAAGATAGCTTTAAATGCTACACCCTTTAACCTTGTTTATGGTCATGATGCCATAATGTCGATAGAATTTCTATTGCCGACACTCAAGGTAGCTTAGGATCTTGAGTGGACTGGACAAGAGTTGTCAGAGAGGCTTGAAGATTTCAAAAATCTTGATGAGCAAAGGCTAACAATTGTAGCTCACATCTATGCACAAAAGCAGAAACAATTTTTTTTTTTTTGATTCTCATCTAGTTACAAAAATCTTTAAAAAAGGAGACTTAGTTTTAGTCTATTCCCTTAAGCAACACATTCCCAAGTTTAAGAAAAAGAGAAAGGACCGTTTATCATTGAAGACGTATCTCCAAGTGGAGCAGCTAAGTTGTATACCCTAGATGGTGAATCAATGACTAATTAGACTAGTGGATGTCGTTTAAAGAAGTACAATTTTCCACTAACCAATGAATTGCTAGAAAAGATGCATGCAGCAAAGCAAGAGAAAGATAAACGACAACAGGTCATTGATGAAGTCCAAGAGGAAGCTCGGCTTTGAGTACTCAAAAGGAAAGTTTCTCTCAAAAATCAACAAATATCGATTTCCATCAACACTCTGGAGCTAGATGACCAACTATGGGAATTAAAGAAAGATGTAGTGTCTACAGATGATGAATGGTTAGATGGAATGGACAAGGTACAACTGAACAATCATAGAACAAATGCATTGGTCGATATAGGAGCTCGAGAAAATGCAGTCAGCTATTCGACGTACAAGAGAGCAACAAGTGAGTCTTTGACAGCAGGAATATCGACTATTAAAGGATGCAACGAAAACCCAACACTGAAACTGGGAGTAGTAAATTTAAATGTGATAGTACATGGATGTTCATGCCCTCGTTATTTTGTATTCTTACGAGATGAACATGTGAATGAAACAATGACTCCTAGAATCTCATGGATGTGGACGTATGAGGTAGTACCAGATTGGGATACCAATCAGCTCAAGCTACCACCTAAATGCGGACAACTCATTGTTCCAATTCCACCGAGTGAAGAGGAATGGAAAGAAGGTTACCAACAGAACAATCCACAAAGAAATCAATCTTATCCATCCTATCAACAAGCACATTCTATAATTAGCATGCAAGGAGTCAGGCATACATGGGTACCAAGGGCACATCTTAAGGACAAGACGATTCAAATTTGGATGCCCAAAATATCATCTTGTACCAAAGATGGTTCCAAGGTTCAAAACACAAAGAGGAGTATCTTTGAGCAAGGAACCTAAAACAAAATGGATTTGGAGGAAAAAGGAGCACTTATCTTCTCTGCAAATTGTAAAAGTGATGAAGTAGTGGAGGGTTAAGTCTCACAACACGCAACCACAACAGTTCGTCAATGAAAAATCAAGATACCAATGGGGCGAGTTAAAGCTCGCCAACCATCATTATTGATACCGACAGCTCAAGAAATCAATGTGACAAAGCATCCTAATGGTACAATAAAGGAAAGAGCACACAAGCTACAAGACTTGCTCTTTGGGAAACAGCAACAGAAAACCTCGACCTCAGAAACCAGGCTTGAGTTAATTACTCAAGACCTAACTCTTGCACAGTATAATGGTTTGAATTGCGTTGATCTTCAAATCATGGTAGAGCCACCCAAGGCTATGCATAGACACGATTGTTCAACCCATGTATACAGTCGTCCCGGAGTACGCCATCTAGGAGGGGTGGAAGGGAATTAAGGAATTAAGGGAAATGTTTGAAGAAGGAGGAAAAAGTTTAATATTAACTTGAAATTTTATGCAAAATTACCTAATAATACCCTTAACAAGTCATCAACAAGGAAAATTGAACTAAAAACATCTCCCCGATGAATGTAAATAGTGTATATACTATCAGCAAATCATAAAAAATGGTCTTTTTTGGTATTTTTCATCATTTTTCTTGATATTGGAACTTAAAACTAGAGAAATCCACCAAAAAACAATAAAGCAATGTTTCTCAATGGATTTTCCTAATTGTTGATTTTTCACTTTGCCTTTTTAGTGCATTTTATTATTTTCTTTGATTTTTCAAAAAACATGTCAAAAATTAATAATAAATAGCAAATGAGCTCAGATGTAGAAATTGAAGATACATTGATGATCAAAAGGACAAGGCCGACAGACACAAAAAATTTCAATCAAATCGACAGATGGAGGCGGCAAGCCTAAATTAGGCTGTCAAGGCCTACTTTCACAAATTCTTGTAGAATGAGCTATCAGAATCCGATTGAAGAAACTTTTGAGTCTAACATAGATTTCACGGCTTAGTAGGACTAACACGGGAATTTGGGGAAAAATAGTTTGGGAAGTCCGAGTATAGATATCCAAGGTAGCTCAAAATCACCTCATTTCCACTAGTCACTCTTGGAGAAGAGGGCTCTCGACCTTCTTCGCACGCGATTTCCAAAGTCCACAGTTGCCCTTTTACAGTGCCGTCTCACACGAGACATGAGGGATAAGATCTGAGCTTATCAATGAACAATTCTATATGGCCGGGTAGCAAGTCTAGACTCAAGACAAAACCCTAGAAACCTAGCAGTGCACGAAGTCCTACGACCCAAAATTGACCATAACAGCCTGTCAGCTCAACCAAATTCAACAAGATTTGATCTGTAGCATGCCCCTATATAATAGAACACTTCTATATTACCAAATGACCATTGTGCAGGGGTCGAGAGGGGTCCCAAGTAGAAAATCTAGGTTTTTGCGTGATGCGAGAATTGGATTCTGACTCCACAGACAGCTTATAGACTGGGTCTATACACAATGTACATGTATGGTTTCATGAAAATAGTCAAGGCAAGCTCTCGAACAGCAGAAAACAACTCGAAGGCTACAAAGCGTTATCAGGAGTTTCTTGGAGCAAGGGATTGCGCATATATACATACCCATGCATGGTGCATCGAATAAAGGATTGCCCATTTTCCAAAGCCAGGTGGTTACGTGGGGCCCACATGTGTACAGGTAGGAGAACATGTACATAGTGCATCGATTTTCACTATTACCAGTACCAGTGTGTTTTTTCTATAATAATGAGGAGTTTGTAGTGCGTAAGACTTCTCGAGGAAGCTATCCGTGGGCCGACGACATGAGGTAAGCAGGTACGTCACATGGCATCTAGTGGCATCAGGAGGCGAAACGGGGTCAATATTTGCACGTGGATAAGTACGGACAAAACGTGGGAGTTTTCTTGTGATAATTATGCAAAAAGGTCATCATGAGGACCATATTTTGGTACCACTTCATGTGGTGGCGGGATGCATTATTGAAAAAAGTTGAGTGCCAGGTGTGCGGATGGATGCTGCAGGGTGACAACTATGCACTGCGAGGCCAGTTTTTGGCATGTTCGGGGTCCATTTGAGGTCAACTAAAAGGCCAAGGGTGCCCAAGTAATAAAGATAAGTGTGGGAACTGAAAAACCAGAGAGAAGATCAGAAAAAACGTGGAGAGAAGAGGAGGAACATCCGCAACTGTGTTTTTGTTGTTTTTGGAGCCTGTTTTGGTCGTAAACTGCTCATCCGAGGTCGGATTTGAGCACTTTGACATTTTAGACTAGGGTTTTGGGTTGTTCCATACACGATGGCACTCCATTTTTCCAAAATACTCACTATTTTCTGTTGTTTTGGCTGTGTAAGTTTCTCCTATGAGCGAAGCTTCTACTCCAATTTATGATTGTATCTGGCATATTTTACCCATATTGTGTGAGCTGTTTGCCCCATTGGTGTTGGACCAAGCTCAATTGTATCTAAACATCAAAAATTATCCTCTTTTGAGCTGAGTTTTTTGGGTGTGTGTGTGTGTCTCTCTCTCTCTGTGTGGAGTGGGTAAATGGGTAGTTTCTCTCGCCTCACTCCATCAGTGTGTTCCCTGTCTCGGCTAGGTGGTTTGTATAAGCCAAGTGGTGCCCCATAATGTGTGTGTATGCCATCCCAAGTGTGTGTGTTGGGTCATTATAGAGGCGTTGTGTGTGTTTCCATCCTGCGCACATTCTTTTGGCGCCCCCACGGAGGATCTTCTTCAAGTACCTTCTGCTTCGGGCTTCAAGCTTCGAGATTCGGGATTACAGGTTGCAGACTACAGGTTACAGGTTACAGGGACCAGTGTACAGGTACAGGTGATTCACACAGGTATATGTAGCTGGAGTACAGTGATATACTAGCAGTGGTGTGACTTGCAGTTGTTGTGGGTATGCATCATTTGACACCTGTTTGAGCGCATTGTCTGTTGGTATTGTACGCTACTTGTGGAAACTGCTATTGTACGCCTTTGTGGAGCCATACTTGGTTTTATTTGGTAGTCCTAGCCATTTCTGAGACTTGGTCTGGAAGATAGTCATTTCTGAGACTTGACTATACGAAATTTGAATAAGCCTTTATGTGAGGGTCGATAGCGTGAGGTTTTATTGAGCTGATGGATTCTCAAATGTGGAGATCCTTTTGGTGATACAGGTAGCTGGAGCACCCTTTTCGTGACCGTGCCATAGGCTATGTACTAGTGATTCCTACTTGATGCTCGAGTCCTATTGTTGGCAGTTTATGTATACATATATAGTCTATATTTTGGGTTCTTACTGTTCTACTTCTGGGGAAACTCTACCAAAATGTTTCCAAGATATGATGGCTGGTTTTTTGGTCTTTTGAGCCATTTATGTTGTTATGCTGCTAAAATTTTGGCAAAATCAGAGGATAAGCCAGGTGTGCCTTCTTGGGAGCTGCATGGTTGGCTTTCATGGATGATCAAAATGGCCCTCAATTCATTGCTTTTCATTTAACTCAAAGAATCCAGATAAATGTTCATGTGTCCAGGAAGATTTTTTTCCAGCAGCGTATAGTTTTTATGCTCGGCCGAAGAAGATTAAGAGAGATACTGGAATGTCCTTTGCCTGTTGTAATTCTAATGATTAACTATGAAAACTCATTTGATGTGCATGTGTTTGTCCTTATCTCAAGTTGAGCTCCGTTGAAGTGTCTGGGAATTGAGTCAGTAAAAAGTTTGGGTTCTTGCACGTGTGTTCGAAGGGGTTCTCAAAGCATTGAAACTTGGGTAGCCATGGCTTTCTCTTATCTGGAGTTTCATGGAAGAAGTGATGAATATGTAGAAGAATTTTGGAAAAGATGGAGCTTGCCTGCATTAGCAACCAGATTCATGACCCGGCACAGATGTTATGTCTTCTCCAAATTTGTTTGAAGAGTGATGCACGAGTTTGGTCCAAAGCATTTGAAGAGGAGTTGCGTATGGTTGATCCACTTGTAAGATTGAGTTGGCACAATCTAAGGCATAGATTGGAAGTGGAGTTTGTGAAGACAGAAGATCCTGACAAAGTGTGGCAAGAAGTACAAGGTTTGGTGCTAAAGGAAGGTGAGCCAGTATATGCGTACATATGTAAGTTTTCATTGGCATGGGAGCGGATGTGCAAGGCCTTAGCACCACAAGTACCCCCACCTGACATGATGAAGAAGTACAGGTTCTTGGCTGGTCTTTGGGAGAATATACATTGGAGAGTGGAGCTAAAGAAGCCTAGGACATATGAAGATGCATTGGAGGTAGCGAGGAACAAAGAGTGGAAGCTGAGGAAAATGAGTCAGCTAGGAGTGGATTCTTTGCCCATGAGGTTTGAATTTCAGGCTATGGACTCTTTACAAGGTCGCATGCCAGGGGCTTATCATGAATCAGTGGTTTCTATTACTCCTCAAGTTATGCCAGCAGTGATCACTACAACAATGCAAGATGATGGGCTAAGGCAAGACATGAGGCAAGTGGTAGTTTTAATGAAGAATCTTAGCCTAAACATGCTAGGTCCAGTGGGAAATAATCGAGGTCGAGGGAGGTTTGCAAATCAACCAGGAGGTGAAGAAAGACCTAGGAATGGTGTTGAACAAAGAAATGGTAGGTTCTGGAGGCAGACGCCCACATGTTATAATTGCGGAGAGTTGGGCCACATCAACCCGCAATGTGATAATCCACCAAGGATGGGGGGGAGATATGTATCCATTGCCAAGAGAGGTGCTAACTAGGTCAAATAATTATGGCATCGAAATTAAGGGAGAGGAAGGAACCAGTGGATTAACCCAAGAGGAAAAGGGAAAGACCAAAGTGATAAGTGTGGTTACCTTGGAAAAGGCATCAAAGCTAGAGGATACATTAGTGATGCCTATTGGAAAGAGGACCACAGAGGACAAGGAAGGAAGAAGTACCCCAGGTCCTAGTAAGAAGAAGGGAAAGAGTCATGAAGGCAAGGATGTCAAGGCCAAGAGGAAAAGAAGGGCTTGCAAGTTTCATGTTTCAGTTTTTCCACTAGGGGATGGGCAATAAAGCTATGACTTGAAGGAGGATCTGACGAGCAGGAAGGAAGATGTTACTTTTGGGCAGCTTATAGAGATGGTACCTAAGCTAAAGCGACAGCAATGGAGAAAGAACCAGAGAGAGGCTCAATGAAGGTGTTGGCAATGGATGAGCTACCAGACATTTGCCCAATAGTAGATGTGTGGCACAAAAGAAAAAATCTAGGACAAGGTTATGTTGATGGCGGAGCCCAATATGTGTCATAACACACTCATGTGTTGAGAAGATGGGTCTTACAGTGACTGGGGTGTCAGGCTTTCGGATTAGATTGGCAAACCATCAAAAGTAAAATGTTTGGGTGTTGTAAAGAGCTTAGAAGTGGAGGCATATGATGCAAAGGCGGTGGTTGATTTTCATGTGATGCTGATCCGAGCCTATCACAAATTTTTGTTTATCATATTTTGTTGGTTTTCCTTGCTTTTAGAGGTTTACAATAAAATAAAGAGTGAGAACAACCTCTTGGGAAAAAAAAAATGATTTGATAGGAATTTTTTCTTCACTAGTTCACCGGAGGTGAAAGGTAGAGGGAGAACCTAGTGGTAAAGGGAAGGGAAAATATGTAAATGTGAAAAGAAAAGATATGATGTGGTTGTGGAGCCATGCACCCATGATTCAAGGGTCATGAGTGGCTCATATCATCATGGCTTTGGAGCCATATGATGATTCAAACAAATGGGACCCAAGTGGAAGACTTGGTAAAGGAAGGAACCAGACACATGATTTTGCTGAATTTTTAATAAATACTTCCACTCCGATCCAAGAAACGTTGTCTTCATCAAAGTTGTAGCTGATGAGCTGGAGATTTTGGCCATATTTTTTTATAATTTTTGCATCTACGGTCTAGGAGATATGGCCAAAATGGCGGACGCCAGTTTTTTAAACTTTGGTGGAGATCACCCCCTCTACATTTACACACACACACCCTTCCTTTTCCACATTGAGACCTTCTCTAAAAATCAGCCATTAGTCTTCTCACCCTCCTCTCCTTCCTCCTCTCTCTCAAACTCAAAAACCCATCAAAATTCCTCTTCTAATCACCTCTCAAGTCATGCTTAATCTTGTTGTAATTCATAAGTTCTCATTCAACCCCTTTCTATTATTACTAGATATGTATTGATTTTATGTAGATTCTTACATTTTAAAATAAGGAAGCTGTTGGACTCAAGCTATGGAGGAAGGAGTGAAGACAACACAAGTGATGATGGAGCTAATTGGTCAACAAATCACTTGGAAGGAGCTTCTTCATTGGTTGAATGTCCCTAATCAAGCTTCATTTGTACAAATTACACTTGGATCTTAACCTCACTCCTAATCACTCTCTTTCCTATATAAAGAGGCCTTCCCCTTTGTAATTTCAAGCCTCCCTCAGCCCCATTGAGTCTTTGTATCACTCACCATGAGCACATAAGCTCATTCATTCACTCTATTCTTGCACATTCTAGAGTGCAAATTGTTTCATGCTAGTAACCTCTCCTCCTCTTACTTATGTTAATTAAGAGAAATCTTTTATATGTGTGTGAGAGTGCTTGATGTGATCTTGGCTAATCCTTGAGTGGTTGTTTGGTAATCTACATGACTATTTGTGTTGGGAGTGTTTGAAGTCATCCATTCCTTGTACACACACTAAGGTTAATGCTTCATTCATAGTGATCTCTCTCTCTCTCTCTCTCTCTCTCTCTCTCTCTCTCTCTCTCTCACTCTCTCTCTCTCTCTCTCTCTTTGTGTAGCGGTCCTAGCCCACGCTTCCAAGACTAGGTGGTGCCTTTATCTCATTTCCCTTGTGGCGCAATGGAGTTTGTTTTGGTGTAGAGGCCGCCATTCCAAATTTTCTTCGTCATAAATTGGTGCCCCCACGGAGGAGTTCTCAAGCAGCACTCTGTCAATCCTATGAAGGAAGATCCATCAAATTCTCCGAGACTTCCACTATGGTCTCCCCAAGAAGCTCGAGAAAAGAAGCGTCTTTATCGACAAACGGCACGTATGCGGGTAAAGAGAGTTAACTACACACACCCTTCTTTGCTTCAAGGAAATTCTTGTAGTCATCAAGTCCCTAGGTCAAAAAATTGTGTTGAGTGCTTTGTGGCTAGTGTGAAGACACTTCCTTTGAAGCCTCGACTTCAGGTGGTGAAAGCACTCTCAAACTTGGGTATTAACAAGTTTTTGGAGGGGGAGCTACACATCAATGGGGTGCGGTATTGGCAAGAGGCTACATATGGTGATGCACTCCAACTACTACTAGCAAGAAGGCTCAAGGTGGTTGAGAGGGTAGCCATCGAACCCTATGAACTCTACAAAGCTGAAGATGGTCACACCAAAGCTAGGCTAATCACTGGTGAGAAAATTCTTTGCATCTCTCAAATGGTGGGATCCAAGAGAGCTCAACTTCAATGAAGTGCTTCATGGAAGCTTGTATTTAATGCACCAATGAATAATCCCATTTTCTACAACTTTCAATCAGTTCAGAATATTAGGGTGAATGTGTGCATTGATAGAAAGATTTTTTTCCAACAAAGATTGGTCTTCTATTTTGGAGCTGAGAGGTTGAGAGAGATATTGTTGTCCCCTGACCCTATAATATTTCCTATTTTGGAGTATAATGTATCTTTTGATGTTCACATCTTCATCTTGCTTTAAGCATACTCCATGAATCATAGGGATTTATATGGACCTTTCCAACCTCTTGCTAGACAAACTGTGCATATAATAGCTAGCACAAAGCTTAGGTTCCAAAACATCATAAGGAACTTACTAGGCCCTCGTCGTCTAGCTGAGATTAATGCATCTATCAATCCATTTATTCTACCCTTAATAAGATATGATTTGGGCCTAGACGTTTTCATTTTTGTGTTGTATTGAGAGGAAGGCAACCCACTTTTATGATGGCTTTCCCAAATTTTTTTGGGCGTAGTGGGGAAAATGCTGGGGATTTTTTGGATAACTTGGAGATGGCTTTCCTTGTCTCTAGGAGGGATGATGAAGCATTGAAATTGAGAGCTTTTCCTTTGGTGCTCAAAGAAGAAGCTAGGGTATGGTTCTAGGCTCTAGATCCAACCCAAAGAATTGATTGGGAGGGATTGAAGGCGGCTTTCCTACGAAGATTTCAACGAGCCAATTCGGCAGAAGAACTATGGCAACGGCTTCAGGCCCTTCATCAAGTTGACCCTCATGGTTATGCAACCTATGAGGAAGGTTTTCTGAAACTTTGGGGGCAATGGTCAGACTCACTAAACCTTGGTGAGCAAGCTCCCAATTGCCTCCAAAAGGATCGATTTATCTCAGGTTTGTACCCCTTGCTAAGGGAGAAGGTAAAGAGCAAATTTCCAAATGCTTTTGAAGATGCCTTAAGAATTGCTAGGGAAAAGAATAGAAAGATTCTCTATCAAGCCCAAGCTGGCCAGCTAGCTTTGGGAGGCAATATCACAACTATGGAAGCTTCTCACATACCTCCAAATGTGCCTAATGCACCAGACCTCAATAGAGGTCAACAAGAAGATATGCTCCAACAAATAAACAATCTCACAAACCAGCTAGAGGGGTTGAGAGTAAATCTTGTGCAGGGTGCAAGAAGGCCTATTGAGGGAAATGGTGGGAATCGGCCACCAATGCGACGTCAAGCAAGGGAAATGTTGTGTTACAATTGTGGGGAAAATGGCCACGGCATGTATAATTTCCCTCATCCCAGAAGATATGACTACCCTGTCAGAGGTCCTCGACAACAAGTAAGTCCTCCCCGTGCTAGAGCTCAAGCACAAGAGCAACCGCAACCTCAAATTTTGCAGCCACCTTGTGCTCAAGCTCAAGCTCAAGCCCCTACTACTCAACCAAATGTGAACATCATAAGGATGGAGGAGGTCCTCAAGGGCAGAAGCAACCAGGAAGAAATAGCTAAAGGGAAGATGAAGATAGATGAAGTGGCTACAATGCCTATCAAACGTGTGCGTATCCAAGATGAAGTAGGTAAAGAAACAAGCAAGGATGCAAGCAATGAAGCAAGTACATCTCGGGCAACTAAAGATGAAGCCAAGAAGAGAAAGACCCGTACTAGGTCTCAAATTGACATCTCTGATTTCCCTATGGGATCTCGGACACAACCTTATGACTTGACAGTTGATGTGAGTTCTCAAGGACCAAAGATTACTTGGCCACAACTACTTCATATCTCCCCAAATCTTCGACGACAATGGTAAAAAATGGTGAGCACGAGGGCAAAGCGAAGTAAGCTAGTAAGTGTAATCAAAGCATATGGTCTCAAGGATATAGTGCCTTTGGTGGAGGCTCAAATCAAGGGACAACGGATTCCAAAAACTTACATTGACAGTGGAGCAGAGGTTTGTGTCATGACAGAAAAGCTAATGCATCAATTGGGTTTAGAGGTAATGGAATCATCAAACTTGTGTGGGTGTAGTGAAAGCTTTGAGAGTTTCTGTTTTTGGAATCACTACAGAGGTTGATGCTTATGTGATGCCAGTAAAAGGAGCAGGATACCCCCTTATTTTAGGACGACCTTGGCTCATGGGTATAGGAGCTAGGCAAGATTGGGCAACAGGAGACTTGGAGTTGAGGCCTCGCATGGGTGGCCATAATCGGAAGGTGGTTTATAACCTAAAGAATGGGCGACAAGAGAACCTTGAACTAGAAACGTCAGCTGATGAGTGGAGCTCAAGTGGATGCTCCTCATCCATGGACAATGAAGAGAGTTCAAGTGAAGAGAGTGATAGCACTCTCGAAGTCATGGGCGTCACCATAAAGGAAACTACCTCATCAAAAGACAACCCAAGGATCCAAATGGAGAATGTGTGGGATGCCAGCCTAGAGGAGATGTTATCCAAGGATATAAAGGAAGAAGAAAAGGAGGGTTATGTAAATGTTCTCAAGAAGCATGCATCATTGTTTATTTCTGATTACACTCACATTGCAGGTGTCACTGCAGTGAAGCATCATATCCATCTAAAAGAAGGGAGCAAGCCAGTAGTACAAAAACTAAGAAGATTAGGAGTTGTGCAACAAAATGCACTGTTGTCTGAGGTGAAGAGACTCTTAGAAGCAGGATTCATATACCCAGTAGAAGATTCAGAATGGGTCTCCCCAGTAGTGGTGAGGCCAAAGAAGAATGGTAAATGACAAGTGTGCGTGGATTACAAGCCACTAAATGCTGCAACAAAGAGGGACCACTTCCCTCTCCCATTTCAAGATGAGATTCTAAATGAAGTAGCAGGCCATGAGAGATACACAGTGTGTGATGGCTACTCTGGCTACTTTCAAATACGCATTGCAGAGGAGGACCAGAAAAAGACTACTTTCATCACACCATGGGGATGTTTTGCATTTCGAGTCATGCCTTTTGGTCTCACCAACGCTCCAGCCACGTTTCAACGATTCATGAACATGGTCTTCCAACCTTACTTTGGTAAGTCCATAAGGGTTTTCATAGATGACTTTTGTATTTACAGCTCCAAAAGTATGCATCTCGGCAAGATTGATGAAGGATTTACTCGTTTAGCTAAGCTGGGTGGACAACTAAACAAGGACAAATGTCACATTGGGGAAAGCAAGGTTACACTATTAGGGCATGTAGTGTCCATTGATGGAATCGAGGTAGATCCTGAAAAGATAGAAACATTGCTAAATCTACCTTCCCCAACTTCCATCAAACAATTAATCTCTTTCTTGCAAAAGCTAAGATATTTGAGTAGATTCATACACTTACTCTCCCAAGTGATATTTCCTCTACAACAGCTGACTCGTCAAGAGACGCTTGTTTGGAGTGAAGAAAGTGATGGGCATTTTAGAGAGATTAAAAAAATGTTAGGGTCACTCCCTGTAATCCTCCAACCTTGTTGGGAAGAAACATTCTTTGTAAACCCTAGTGTGGGAGAAGAGGCCATTGGTGCTGCCCTCCTACAAAAAGATCCAAAAACATCCTTTATGAGGCCTGTGTATTTTGCTAGCCGCCTCATGGAAAACACAGAGAAGGCCTACACCCTGATGGAACAGCTAGTGTTAGCTCTCATGTTTGCGGTAACCAAATTTCGGCCATACTTGCTGCCGAAGAGGTTTGTAATTATCACTGTGGAGGATATGTTTCCCTATGCACTACAACATATGGAAATCTCTGACAAAATAGCAAAGTGGGTGGTGCGACTTCAAGAGTTTGATTATACAATACAGGTTGAAACAACAACTCGAGCATGCTTAGCCGACATTTTAACAAACAAGTGCTATGAAAAAGTTTTCCATTTGAAGAGAAAGGAACTTCCACCACCTCCAGCTCCAGAGGCTTTGGTCAATGCTTATAGCCTCTACTTTGATGGAGCATACAAGAGAACCAAGGATAAGGCAACTGCAGGCATCGTGGTCTTATCTCCATTGGGAGAGAGGATCCATGGTGAAGGGATCACTCTAGAAGATGTCCACTCCAACAATGAAGCAGAATATCATGCTCTAATTCATGGCCTTTGTTGGTGCCTCGATAATTCAATTAAGAGATTAAACGCTTTTGGTGACTCCATGCTTTTGGTAAGGCAAATGCAAGGTACATGGGCTTGCAAAAATGCCCGTCTCTCTACTAAAATGAGAGAAGCCAAAGCTCTTATGAGGAGATTTAGGGAGGCACAAGTACATCATGTGCCAAGAGACCAGAACAAGGATGCAGACCACCTAGCATCATCAAAGTTAAATGAGTCAATAGTGGGAGCAGTGGCCATCAAACTTCCACTTCAGCAAGGCAAGGAGGACTTGGAAGATATTATGCACATTTTGGAGCAAGGAGAGGCTCCTAAACACTTGAATGCAGGGGAAAGGCGATGGTTAGCTAGGAAGGCTACCAGGTATCGCATAGTAAATGATGACTTGTATTGTCTTGGTAAGGATGGTGTGCTTAGGAGAGTGCCTTTGAAGAGTGAAATTGAAGAGATTTTAAAAGCTTGTCACGATGATATGTGCGGAGGACACTTTGCACACGACGTCACTAGTAGAAAGGTTCTACAAGCTGGGTTTACTTGGCCAAGTCTTCATCGTGATGTCAAATACTGGTGTCAAACACGTGATGAATGTATGAAAGCAGGACCACGACGGCTCATAGCTGAACCTCAGAACCCAATAAAGGTATATGGGCCCTTTGAGAAGTGGGGAATTGACGCCATAGGGCCTCTACCACGCACTCAGTCAGGTAAAGAGTACATCATCATGGGAGTAGACTACATGACTAGATGGGCTGAGGCTATGCCGACCAATAGAATTACTACTAAGGATGTGAGTCAGTTCATCTTTGACCACATCTGTTGCCGGTTTGGCACCCCTCTTGAAATTCTATCTGATAGAGGACCAGGGTTTAGAGCAAACTTGGTAGGAGAACTCATGAAGAAGCTAAATATCCAGCATCAACACTCTACTCCTTACTACCCTCAGTGCAATGGTTTGGTCAAAAAGGTAAATGGAATCATTTGCAAAATTCTCACCAAACAGGTACATGCTAGGCGCCAAGATTGGGACAAACACCTGAATGGAGCTCTATTGGCCTATAGAACCTCCTTCAAAACCACATTAGGGTACACACCCTTTCATTTGGTTTATGGAAAGGAGGCGCTTTTGCCCATTGAAGTGAAGTTAACAAGTCTTCGAATATTGGATAGCCAGGTAGGCTCTCAAAAGGAGAAAGTACATCAAAGGATCATGGATCTAGAGAGGCTGCAATTGGATCGTGAAGAAGCCATCAACCACTATTCTCAAGAAGCAGAGAAGCGCAGAGAAAAGTTCAACAAAAAGCTAGCATCCAAAGACATCTGAAAGGGATCTTTGGTGCTTCGATATGACAATCGCTTCGACACTCGTAAGGATGGAAGGTTTCTTTTTCGATGGGAAGGCCCGTTCTTGGTCACCAAAAAGTTCAAAAATGGCTCTTACAGACTTCAAGACATTGATGGTAAAGTGCACAAGACCAGGACAAATGGATGGCGTCTAAAGCCTTATCACATCAGGATAAGGTCAGCTCAAGATCAAAGAAAGTAGGCTAGAGGCATAAATACCCCTAGCCAAGTTTGGGGGGGCTATGATCCGAGCCTATCACAAATTTTTGTTTATCATATTTTGTTGGTTTTCCTTGCTTCTAGAGGTTTACAATAAAAGAAAGAGTGAGAACAACCTCTTGGAAAAAAATAAAATGATTTGATAGGAATTTTTTCTTGACTAGTTCACCGCAGGTGAAAGGTAGAGGGAGAACCTAGTTTTTCTTGATGATTTGCCATCAGGTTTACCACCGACACGCTCAGTGCAACATGGCATTGACGTGGCTGCAGGCTGTAAACCTGTTAGTAAACCACCTTATCGTATGAGTTACTCAGAGGCTGATGAGGTGGAACGTCAGCTTGCTGACTACCTTAGCAGAGGATTTATACAACCCAGTTCTTCACCATGGGCTTCGCCTATACTTTTGGTGAAGAAAAAGGACGGCAGTATGCGCATGTGCGTAGACTACCGGGGCTTAAATGCGGTTATAGTTAAGAACAAATACCCATTGCCAAGGGTCGATGAGTTATTTGATAAGCTAACTCATAAACGAATTTTTTCAAAAATTGATTTGAGGTTAGGATATCACCAAGTCCGTATTCGGCTTCCTGATATACCTACGACTGCATTCAAAACACGGTTTGGACATTACTAGTTTTTGGTGATGCCCTTTGGGTTAACCAATGCACCTGCGACATTCATGACACTTATGGATAGTTTCTTGAAACCATATTTGGGCAAATTTGTCACTGTGTTCCTGGATGACATTCTAGTTTATAGTGCTTCTAAAGAAGCGCACTTACAACATCTTAGGAAGGTGTTTGAGTTGTTACGTGCAAACAAGTTATATGCCAAGGAATCTAAATGTGATTTTCCCAAGGAATAAATTCATTATTTAGGGCATGTCATTTCACCTAATGGCCTATACATGGATCAATCCAAAGTGGATACCATCCGGAAATGGCCACCTCCTAAAAATCTGGAAGAATTACAGATCTTTTTAGGCTTCACAGGTTTCTACCGAAGGTTTGTTAAAAACTATGCTCACCTTGCTGTACCTATGACGGACCAACGAAAAGGCAAAGGTAAGGCTTTTTAGTGGGGTTCCGCTCAACAACAGAGTTTTGAAACACTCAAAGCTGCTCTAGCTACAGCTCCTATACTAGCTATTGTAGATCCTTTAAAACCATTCGTTTTGGAAATGGATGCCAATGACCGTGCTATTGGAGCAGTCCTGTTACAAGACGGACGGCCAATTGCATTTGAAAGTAAGAAGCTGGATGCAGCTCAGCAGAATTAATTTTTAGAATCTCTCAAGGGCAAATATGAGCAAGATGACACATATTCCAAAGTGTGGAGCCATGTTCAAAATAGGGATCCTTCTCACTCCAATGCAGGTAGTGTACACTTAACCTTCACACCTAGTTCTCCTTTATCAAGTGATGAACTACAATGATGGAAGCATTTTACCATCGACAATGGGTACCTACTCCACAAGGGGAGAGTTTGTGTAGCGACGGACACAGACATCCGGAGCCAAATCCTTTATGAATGTTCTGTAAGTTTATTCCGACCAAATCAATGGTTAAGACACCAGAACTAGCAAGATTATTTGTGGACAATCTATACAAATTGTATGGGTTGCCAAGTAATATTGTTAGTGACCGTGACCCAAAGTCTAGCAGCCACTTTTGGAGAGCTGTATTTAAACGATTGGGTACACAACTCAACCTCAGCACAACTGACCATCCAGAAACAGATGGTCAAACGGAACGGGTTAACAGGGTGCTAGAGGATATGCTTAGAGCATACGTTAGAAAAAAACAGACAGAGTGGGAACAATATTTACCTATTCTTGAGTTTGCCTACAACAGTTCTAAGCATGTGACAACAGGCTTCGTTCCTTTCATGCTCATGTACGGGTTTCAACCTAGGTCACCAGTTACGGTGGGGTTGGCAACCGAAAAACTCCAACAGGTTAAGGATTTTCTCCAAGACCACATGGATATGATCAAACTTGCTCGTCAGAATGTCCGACAAGCACAGTATCGGTATAAGAAATGAACGAGTACGAGCGGAAGTGCGACGAGAGAGAGTGCGAGAAGAAGAGCACGACGATATGGTGAACTCGCTCTTCTGTAATGTGTAGAGCATAGTGAGTTCTTATTAGGTTTTTACAAAAGAATATGTGTACATACGTGGCGGCCCGACACTTACCTGGGCGACCACATTGGGCTTTATACCCCAACAACCTCGCACTTAAAGTCCAATGTGGTACTTTAAGTGTGAGAGAAGCTACTATACAAGATAATATACAAGAGATGTAGAGAAGTGATGTACTACCCTACACCTAACTGCTTGCAAAAATGCACAAAGCTCTATAAGGGAAGTCCTTTTGTAAGTAGATCAACAGGATTTTCTGTGGCGTGAACTTTGAGAAGCTGAAGTTGCTTATCCTCGAGCATTTCCCTGATGAAATGATACTTCACATCCCCTTGCTTTGTCTTTGAGTGATAAACTGATTGCGAGCCAATTGTATAGCACTTTGACTATCACAATATAACACAGGCATCTCTTCTTTGATTCCCAAATTTGTTACTAGTCGATTAAGCCAAATTGATTCTTTGCATGCCTCTGATGCTGCAACATATTCAGCCTCTGTAGTAGACTGAGTAACACAATCTTGTAATCTAGAGAGAGAGAGAGAGAGAGAGAGAGAGAGAGAGAGATATTACCAACACCTAGCTTTCTACCATGATCAGACACCATACCTCTGCCCCTTATACCACCCCATACCTATGCCACCTACACAACCTAAGCCATTGTACTCTTTCCTTGCCAACCACCTTGCATGGTTCTTCTCTCACATGCTTTGATGTGGGCCCGGATCTTGGAAGGTGGGGAGGGGGAGGGGGAGGGGGGTTGGGGTGGGGTGGGGTCTTGAGGAAAAGAGGGTCCATGCCACCACTGGAGGTGGCACTCTTTTACTAGTCTTGTTTAATGTGTCATATGATTGAGATGAATATGAATATAATTTGATTCTCACATAATAATATTGAAAATGATGCATAAGAAAGTGCATATGCTATCACAAAAAATGTATGTTTTAAAGAAAACTATAATCGGCTAGGACATGTGCAATGCTACACGATGTGTTCTTCAAGGTGACTGATACACTTTAGGATGTTTCATTGAAGACTATAGTGATGGAATCATTTTCTCTGGCAACAAAGATAGGTGTATGGCTATGTCTTCAAAGCTCTCGTCCCAAAACCCATCACAATTGCATGCATTGAGCCCCTCCAAATTTGGTAGATATGTGGCAACGGCTTGCCAACTATCAAGAGATGTTTACTATGCGTAATGTAAGGAAATTGGTGACAACAAGTTCAATCCCGCTAATCCTTAGTGCCAAGCACTTCTTTTTTCAAATATTCAAGAAGCATGTTTTAAGATTTTGAAAAACTACATTCATCAAGTAGGTATGTACGCATGTCTCATTGAGGGGAATCAACCAAGATGCTACCAAGAAAGAAAAAGAAATAAAGGAGGGTGCAGGCGTGGCAAGTCAAGGTGAGAGAGAGGAAGAGAGAGAGAGATGAAAATGGCGCGTGTCATTGTGAGTGAGAATTTTTTTATGCATTTCATTTTCTCTCTCTCTCTCTCTCTCTCTCTCTGTGTCTGTCTATGTGCATGTGACATAGAAGGCTGGTACGCCTATTAGAGAGAGCATGCATGGCGGGTGGAAATTGAGGAGAGCCAATAGTTATGGAATGATTATGACCTACAGAGGATGGGGAGGGAAAGGTTGCTGAGGAGGAGTACAATATATGCACAGGTGTTGAAGGGAAGAGGAGTTGTGGATCGTGAGGTAAACGTGGCTGAGGAGGAGTGCAATATGGACATCTCTCGTAGGAGAATATTCTTGGGGATCACACGCAAGAGGAGAAGGCAAGCTGCAGCATGTGATCGTCACGAGGGGGATATGAGTGCAGTAATAAGGTAGGGTGCATAGGATAATTGTGGGGAGAGGATGTCCCGTGTAGATTAGGTGACAAAAATAGCCAAGCAATGCTGCACAAGAGGAGCGCAGAAAAGTGGGGAGAAAAGCAAAAATTTGTGGAGGGGGAAAATCCACGGAGCAATAGAATGGGGAGAATAGAGAATCTGCAGAAGCCTACAAGGTGGGAACGAGCAGGGTAGCACAAACAACGTGTGGAAGACAGAGCTACACTGGAGTGCAAGAGCGAGGGAGTGTGGAGGGCTCAAGACATGACACCCAATCACATAACTTAACCAGTCATGGCTCATTCAATCCACCAAAAAAAAACTCACTTTCATGACTTAATCAGTCAAACAATTTCTTTGTAGAAAAGAACTTGATCTTCTAATCATAAAGTCATCAAAATGTCATATAGGGGTCTACAAAAGATCTCTCCATGAGAAAACATAATAGAGGTTTCAACCATAACTATGGTACACTTCAATCGGCATAATGTAACATCTCTACGAGTTGGGTAATGGGTATAGAAAACCATACACATGAGGAAGCTGGAAGTAGTCCATTTAATCTTTTTAACCTAGGCTCTGATACCAATTGTGAGGTCCCCAACCCCGAGAAGATTGGAGCAACTTGATAGATGGCCTTCCTTTATTCTCGTTTTTCATTGATGACACCCTACTCCATTTCCACAAAGTAGAGATATGAGCAATAGAAGAGAGGAAGTCTTCTATCCATCGTTTACGTGGTTATAAGGGTCATACGTCACAAGCTAGGTCAATAAATCTAGGATTCTAATGAAAGTTGTTTCTTAATATAAAGATAAAATCCCATTGACATATTTAGAATCCATAAACAACGCCTTTTTATCCACGTTTAAGAGGCACGGTCTCCATCCATAAACCATAAATATGAGATGAGACTTAGTTTAAACTAACTAGTGATCTTGTGAAAAGTACCCGACTAATTGGGTCTATAGCTTTTCGGAGCATGTAGATTGAGACATCTTGACTCTTGGCACAATGAGTCTCCAATTTCACTTCTCTTAATAAGAGGGAGTGGAGAGTTTCTCGACTAATTGAGACCACCCATCCTTGACTGGCAACCTGAGCCAGCCTCCACTTTCCACCCCACACTCACACTTTTTAGCTTGTTGTTTAATTACTACCACACTATTTTGCATATACAAACAATGCTGAAAAATTAATTCCAAAAACAGGTTCTTTTATACAGCCCTTTAAACAATACCAAAACAGTTCAAACAAGGCCTAATGAAGACAATCCTATAATTCAACAAAAATAACTTTTCCAAATTCTCATGAGTTGTCGCTATCTAGGGACTTTCTCTGTCTAACCAACAGAGCCTTTGCAAAGGATTTATTTGCTAACTGCAAATTATGCAACCTTCCCATCTCTCTAACCGCGAGGCATCTTGCTAATCGTCAGGCATCCCGCTAACCACGAGACATCCCGCTACCTGCCACGCAACTTGCTAACTACCAGGCATCCCGCTACTTGTGAGGCATCCCGCTAACCACGAGGCATCCCGCTAATCATGAGGAACAAAAGAGAGCCGATAACCTTAGCTTAATCTCCACTAACCATGGAATCATCTCGCTTGCGAGGAACAAAAAGATATTCTTTCAAAAATTCTTTTCTTTAAATGATTCTTCAAACATGATCAACCAATTCTTCATATCAATCAGTATAACGACTTATCAAACAATAATAATTTATCAAGCAATAACAATTTAACCAACAATGATAATTTATCAAAGAGTTCTTTCACTAATCTATGAAAATATATGCTTGTTTCTCGTGATAGAATCACGTTTCTTGGACAGTTTAAGGGAATCCCTATGCTTAACTTCCCAGATCAACATTGAATAGCAATGAAAAATTATAAATTTGTCTTATCGGATTAGCGACATATTCGATTACCTCCGTGTTTGAGGTTGGATGATTTCACCTTCTTGCGGAGTCGATACCTCCGCTTGAGTTATGATTGGAGTAGATGATACCTTCTTTTGTACCTTCCTTGGAGTTGGAACTACATGAGCATCCTTTGAGCTTCAAGTCACTCGACTTGGGGCCATCATAACGAGGTAGAGGAAAGGAATAA